>NC_066313.1:111598470-111793470 GCF_022539315.1 Serinus canaria
CAGGGAATGGCTCCCAGTGCCAGAGGGCAGGGCTGGGTGGGATCTTGGCGATGAGGAATTGTTCCCTGGCAGGGTGGGCAGGGCTGGGATGGAATTCCCAGAGCAGCTGGGGCTGTCCCTGGATCCCTGGCAGTGCCCAAGGCCAGGTTGGACACTGGGGCTGGAGCAGCCTGGGACAGGGGAAGTTGTCCCTGCCATGGCAGGGGTGGGAGCTGGAACTGGATGATTTTTCAGCTCCCTTCTAACCCCAGCCATTCTGTGATTCCATGAGTCCATATGTAATTTGTTATTATTGAATTGGATCTTGTTGTTTCAGTTCCTAAACCATGTTTATTTGCTTTTATCTTTCAAAAGGAAGTATGAATTTTCCTTACCTCAAGGTAATTAGTCATTCATTATTTTACAAACAGTTTGTGTATCTTTCCTCAGATGTGATTTTAAGTGCAGCACCATTTAAAATGTTTGAAACAGGCTTGGGCTTTAACCAGTGGAATGAATGTAAATTAGAAACTACTCTTTGTTACTATATATCTCTCCTGATGTCACCCTGCTTTTCCACAGTGCATTATTTTTCTTTGGAAAGTCATATTTCTGTAGAGAACCAAGGTCCCTAATTACAACCTGCAGTCAGGAATTAGGTGGTGGTTACTCCATGGTCTGACTGGTGCACACCTTCAGCTAAGCTGGGACTTGAGCTGAGTTTGAATAATTAAACACAAAAATCTGCCAGGGACAGAAAGGTGGGAAATTTGACTGGATCTCAGAACTTTGCTGGTGACCTCTGTGATTTTGCACATGGGAGGGCACAAAATCTTGAATTCCTGCCTTAACTCTCCCCTTGGCATCCCATGTGTGTGTCCAAGTATCCTGCAATAGGATAAGCATCAGGGAGTAATCATTATCAAACATCCCTGCCTGGAATTAAGACACAAAGTCAAAACCTTGAGCTGTGGAAAGTGCATGGTGCAGTTAAATGTGTCAGACGTGACTCAAAAGTCTCCTTCCTTTCTGAAGATATTACTTCATTCATGTTAACCACATTTGTAAGTGGCCTGGGCTGAAGAGATAGTGTTTGGGGAATTCCAACCTCTTTTATATGCAGTTGGGAGTTTCAGGAATGGCTGCTCTGCATTCCACATTGATATATAATCCTCATTATGGCTTTGAATAAGAACATGGTAATTCGCCAGAAAAATAAATAAAACAAGTTATTGGTCAGAGGCGTACTATAATAGGGAGTACTAATAAAACCAGAGATTTTTGGCTGTAGTTTAAAGTTCCTACTGTAAATGAGCTAATTTAGGGCCATATCCTCCCCTGAGATCATGGGCTGGAATGTGAGATAAGCAGTAGCTGCACAGACACTTTTGGGTGGCAGCACAGAAATGTGCCTTCTCCATCCTTCAAACGGGAGGAGAGGGAATTTCTGTAGGAGAGCTGACCCTTCCAAGGAAATGTACTCAGAAGAAAATCCATGTTCAGTGTTGATGAACTCCAGGAGGGCCAGACACAGACACAGCTGGCAGAGACATGTTCTGAGATTGCTGCATCCCTTTGTCCCCACAGATTTAGGGATGTGAAGTAGTGCTGTGAGTCCAGAGCCAGCTAAACCCTGGAAAAACACCTTCTGTGCTTTTCCAGCAGGTGCTGACAGTCCCCCCTCAGTTACTGACTTGCTTAGGGTGACATTCCAGTTGTGGTGTCATGGTCAGCTTGAACCCACGGCTGCTACAACTGGGGCAGGTCTCACCTGCAGCCCTGAGCTGGGACTGCTCCCTCCTGCCTTGTCCTGAGGTCTCCAGGGCCACCAGGAATCTCTGCATTCCAGCTGGAAGGGAATCCCATCAGAAAGGAGCTTTGCTGCCAGTTAGACCAGCAATGGTGACCTGAGTGACAGAAATAATATTCACTTTGTGTGAGGGAGAGAACCTGTCAGCATGGCCATGAAACCAAATCCTTGAGAGGCTTTTCAGGAGGAGGGCTGGGTGGGGGAGTTGTTCTTATTTCCAGAAAAAAAATCTTAAAAAAAAAAAAATAGAAAAGGAAAAAGAAAGAAAAAGGAGAGTTAGAATCTCTCCTGTGAAGGCACACTGGGGGAGTTGGGGTTGTTCAGCCTGGAGAAGGAAAAACTCTTGGGCAACCTTAAGAGCACCTTCCAGTGCCTAAAGGAGCTCCAGGAGAGCTGCAGAGGGATTTCTCACAAGGACACTGCGGGACAGGACACAGGGAATGGCCTCCCACTGCCAGAGAGCAGGGTTAGATGGGATATCAGGAAAAAAATCCTTCCTGGCAGGGTGGGCAGGGGCTGGGATGGAATTCCCAGAGCAGCTGGGGCTGCCCCTGGATCCCTGGCAGTGCCCAAGGCCAGGTTGGACACTGGGGCTTGGAGCAGCCTGGCACAGTGGAAGGTGTCTCTGCCATGGCAGGGGTGGCACTGGATGGTTTCGAGGTTCCTTCCAACTGGAAGTGTTTCTTCAAAGTGAAAAATCCGGCAATTTTTTTTTTGCTGCCAGAATTGAGACCAGCCCCACTCAGCTTTTATTTCTCCCACTGTATTTTTTTAAACAAATAATGCCATATAATAAAAAAGAAAATTCCCTCATCCAAACTATCAGGAGATGTCAGAAAATTGTCAATGAGTTATACTTCTGTTTAAATTGCTCTTAAAGAACTAAGCACATCAGACAGTGCATGACACAATCAGTGGGTTCTGTCCTGTGAGGTCAGAGTGAGTGCAAAAAGTTTTGGAAAAATTGGGGAAAGTCAAAGAAACTTCCTGGCTTGGCACATCTTTTTGTATCTTTGTTTTCTTGTCCTTTACTGTTTTATTTGTGGCATTCACCTGCAATCAAATCTTACCCTAGCAGCAAATACTGACTGCACCTGAACAGCCTTGGCAGTAGCATTTCTTGAGGGTGAATTTCTTTTCTCAAGGTTTTATTGTTGAGGCTGTTGAAACACTGAGAGGTTACAGAGAAACAAGAAATTAAAAAGAAACAAACCCAGAAATTGAAGTGGTTATACCCAACCACAAGTTAAACATAAAAGCTTTGAGCTCCTGTCATGCAGCTCTGCTGTGTCACAGCTCCCTGCCAGTGGAAGAGTTGTGGTGTTTCACACTTACCTGCTTTACAAATGTCAATTATAAACATTTCTGTGGCTTTTCTTCACTGGACACTGCTGGAGTTTGCACTTGGAGCCATTTTCTCCAGAAATCCATGGAATCCTGCAGGCACCCAGGGGCTGGGGCTGCCTCAGCCCCACCTGGGGCACCCCTTGACTTCTTGCTGAGCCCCAGGTGCCAGCAGGAGCTGCAGCACCTTCTTCTAAACCTGGAAATATTGGAGAAGGGAAGGCACAAACTTACAGGACCATGCTGGGCAGGAAAGGGATTTTGTTTGCTTAGCAGTTCCCAAATTGCAGGCTTGTAAGGATCTTCTGCTCCTGAGTTTTGCCCACATCAAGAAAGGCAGGGTGGGTGAGTTTCTGGGCTGGTTCAAACAGTTTATTTCAGTAGATGAGGATTTCACCTCTTATTTCTTACTCCTGTTAAAGGACTTCATTTAAAAAAATTAATAACAATGTAATAAATTTCAGTAAAGCCCCGTGATATGAATAAAGCAGCATCACAGGGGGATAAGTGCACTCTGGTTTTCTCTCAGTGCATCCTTGGATGTGTAGGCTGTTTCTAAAGTGCACCAAGCTTAAATCTGGCTTAAATTCACAACATGAGGGCTCCCATCATAGCTGGAATTATTTTAGAGGTCCAGAAAGGCTGAAAATCACATGTAGCATATTTGTCTGCCTAAGAAGTGCAGCTCTAACCTTCAGCAACAGGAGCTTGAGCAGGTTTATAGTGCTCTGCCTTAGGAGTATCCCAGCCTTTCCTCTGGTACACACTGTTTGACCAGTGCTGGTGGGACCCAGGCACACAAAAAGAGATTTCCTGACAAAACAATCCAGCAAGGGATGTCTCAAAAGTTTTCCAACAGCTGGAAACCATCAGTTCTTTAAAAATATGTGACCAGTCCAGTTGCATGACAGTGTGAGGGGGTCTGAAAGTCCTGCTGGCACTGACTTGGGATATTCTGCATAGCTGCTCAGGGATTCACCTCCTGTGAGTAATGGTAAACATCCTGAGTCATGCTGGTAGAAATTTGATGTGATGCCTGGGGGGTTATTCACCAGACCAGAGTGTGCACCCTGTGTGTGTGTGTGCCAGTGCTGGGTGCCTGGCACAGGAAAGGGGCTTAGGTGTTTGATTATTCTGTCAGTGCCATTCAGAGCTGATCTCCTGTGTGATATCCACACCTCAGGCAGCAGGGACACAGGATTCCTTGGAAAGTGCCTGCAGGCAGAGCTGTGTCTCCTGGGCAGCCTGTGCTTGGATCACCATTTCATGTTGTTCTTGCTTTCAGAGCACCAGGAGTCAGGCCCAGCCACTCTGGCACTTTGCTTGCTGTTTATTAAACATCAGCCAGAATTGTTCATCAGCCAGAACTGGCCACAACTGTGGCTGTATTCTGAATATTATTTCCTGTTGTCTTGGTTTGTAAAGCCAGGTGTTTGCTAAGGAAGGCAGGAGCCTCCCTTGAAATGGAAAATGTAAATCCCCTCCTTCTGAATTATTATAATTTTGAAATTAAGGGGCTCTCAGGTAAAGATATGGGAGTAGGAATAACAGTTCTTAAATAGGGAAAATTTAAAATAAAAATGCAAAAGTACAAACAACTCCAAAACCACTGCCAGAGTCAGAGCATGCCCTGTCCCCTGTGTGTCAGGGTGGTGGCACAGTCCCATCCCAGGGGGCTCAGGGTGGTGGCACAGTCCCATCCCAGGGGGCTCAGGGTGGTGGCACAGTCCCATCCCAGGGGGCTCAGGCTGGTGGCACAGTCCCATCCCAGGGGGGCTCAGCCCTCCTGCAGTGCCAGCTGTGGCTCTGCTGGAGCAGGGATCCTGCCCAAGGGGGGAGTTTTCCTCTGCAGCTCCAGGGCTGCTGGAGATGGGCCTGCTCTCCCTCTGGGAATGCAGGGCAGCAGAAAGCTGCTCCTCTGGGAATGCAGGGGGCAAAGGCTGCTGGGCTGTTCCCAGGGCAGATTGGATCCAGGGAGGAATGCTTGGCTCCTCCCCTGGGCGGAGCATCTCCCCATGGGATGGTGGAATTTGATCAGCCCTGCAGGGACACTCCCTGGCCATGGACAGCAGAGATCTCCTGCAGGGAGGATGGGCTGGGGGAGAGATAAAGAACAAACTGCCCCAGGAACAGCAGAGAACTGCCCCAGCTCTGACAGATGGGGACAGAACACACAGCCCCAGCCACATCTTGCAACCCAGGACACCTGTGCAGACAAGTACTTTTAAAGCCTGGAGAAAAAAAGGCTAAAGAGGGTAAAAAGAGGCTTCTGGGAGCCTCTACAACTCCCTGCCTGGAGGGTGCAGCCAGAGCAGGGTCAGGCTCTGCTCCCAGGGCACAGGGACAGGAGCAGAGGGAACGGCCTCAGGCTGGGCCAGGGCAGGCTCAGCTTGGCCAGCAGCAGGAATTTGCCCATGGAAAGGGGGCTCAGGCCTTGGCAGGGGCTGCCCAGGGAGCTCTGCAGTGCCCATCCCTGCAGGTGTCCCCTGGAGGTGGCACTGAGTGCTCTGGGCTGGGGACAAGGTGGCCATGGGGCACAGCTTGGCCTCAGTGACCTTGCAGGGCTCTTCCAGCCTCAGTGACCCTGTTAATTGTGATTTGGGCCCCGTTCATTCCTGGCACAGAGCAGCACAGGCCGTGGTTCTGTTTGCTGCAGCCCCCTCTGCTCCCCGTGGGCATCGTCCAGCCTGGAGCCCTTTAGTGTCAGCCTCTCTCACTGCAGGTCATGCTGCTCTGCAGCCCTTTGCTCCAGGGTCTAGGACACATCAGGAGGAACCCGATGTGGGTTTTTAGATGAGCACAGCATGACCAAGTTACTGAAAATGCACCTAAGGTAAGAAAAGGCAGGAGAGAGGTTGGTGTGTTCAGCTCCTGTATAAAGGGGATGTTCAGGCTCAGTAAGTTGGTAATGTGTGTCCATTAAAAGTTTGATTTTGATACATCTATAGAAAAAAAAGAACAATGTAATCACACATTTAGATGTGTAAAGGATTCCCCACCCTTTGATGTATTTACATAACTCCCCAAACGTGTGCCCAGAAAGGCAACAGGTTCCAGAGCTTATCTGTCTCCTCCTGCATGGGGAGCACTGGCACACCCAGCTCCGGCTGGTTTTGTACAAGAACTTGTTTCTGTCTTGATATTTTAATCTGTCCCGAGCATCAGAGGGGAATTCACATCTCCTGCCTCAAGTATTGCTGTTCTCACTAGTGGCATCCTTCTGTGTGACACTTTGGATGTGACAGAGGATGGAAATAAGTCCCAAAAACCTGTGCTGCTAAAGCTGGATTAGTAAACGCTAGTCTTGACTCAGGATAGCAGGAAGAAAACCTGCTCTGTGGCTACAGATTTATCCTTTCATAGAATCACAGAATGGGAAGAATGGGAATGGTTTGGAAGGGATCAACTCATCTGTAGCCACGGAGAAGCCACCTTCTCTGTGGCTACAGATTTATCCTTTCATAGAATCACAGAATGGGAATGTTTTGGAAGGGATCAACTCATCAACCCTGTCACCTTCAGGGACACCTTCCACTATCCCAGGTTGTTCAGAGGGTTATCCAGGATAGCCAGAATATTCTTCCAGGATGACCCTAAATCAGGAAGGCTGTTAAGCAAGTGTTTAACTTTCAGTTTCTGTTGTAATAGCCTTGTTTCAGTTTCCTGGAAAGAGATGTCTTGCTAAACCAGGTTTTAGTGTCAGTTTTGGCTTTTTCCTTAGAGTGCTGATTATTCAGGGGATGCAGGGCAAACCCTATAGGCACAAGCAGAGCCTGTCACAGACCATCAAGCACAGACATGACCAGCATGAAATTTGGGGTGGGGGTGGAGGAGGGTCTGGCAATAGATACCATCTGCTTCAGCAAGTTAATACCAAATGTCTGGAAGCTTCCAATTCCAGCCTGTAAAGGTGGAGCTGAAATAATGAAAATTGTATTTCTCTTTGGAACAAGCAAGGAAAGCTGCCACAGCTTTTTTTTTTTTTTTTTTTTTTTCCTAGCCATGATTTCCTGAGGTGAAAAGATAAAAATTGTTTATTTTGCAGACAAGGACTTGTCCCACTTTAGAATAGCAAGACTGGAATATCCAAGTGAAAAAGAAGAATTCACTGCCAAAGGCTGAGTTTAAAGCAGAATTCCCACTTTTAAGTTCATAACAGTACAGGGAAAAGTCAAATGTCCAGAACAATTGTATACTCATTTTTCCAGCTCATATTGGACAACATTTGCTTGTCTTTGATTCCCATTCCTTGTGGTGCAGAGTTGCCAACCGGTTTGCAAATGTTCTCTGTTGTCTTCTCTTCCATAAAGGATCCATCTTTTTTAGGCAAAAGATGTGAAATGAGTGGCCTGGAATAGCTCAAACAACTTCTCTTTAACCCTGAGAGCTTCAAGACTGAGCTCTGAGAGAAAGATCTGGCTTGAGGGACACAGGGCATTTTTGGGGATGGAGCTCAGGGTGGATTTCCCAAGCTTAGGTGCTGTTGGAAGTTGAGCAAAGGCTTTAGAGAGACCAGAATAAATCTGGGTGTGGCAAAAATCCCCTTTCCTGGGTGGGCTTCTGTAGCTGGGGGCGAGGTGCAGTGCTGGGAGTATGAAAACACTGAGAACATGATCTAACACTGGATTCAAAATACTTTTCTGTCCACTTTATGTGAAACTTCGCAGTTTCCAGATCCTGTGTGAGATGCTTCAAAAGCTTAAAATATGAATCCCATAAATCCAGTGAGGATGTGGCAGGCATGGATTTACTGTGGAAGGGAGGGAGGGAGGGAATTAAAAGCACATCAGTGCTGTTGGTGTTTCTGTCTGACTTCAATCTGAACGATGCTGCTGGTGAAATTTTGCTTTTACTGAAAAAACTTCTCTTGCTTTTGAAGTTCTGTGGAAAGAAAAATCTTCTTTTAAAACCATTACATCAGTGTGGCATTTGATCATCCCCAGATAGCTGGGAAAAGTGGACAAAATGGGAATTTGACTTGTTTAGGGATTTTTTTAATAGGCCTTCAAATGAATTACTTTATTTTCATGGATTTGAAGGGGGAAAGTTGGCTGGTTTAAGTAGTAAGGGGGAGGTGTGTAAAGATCTAAATGGTGATATCTTTAATTGCTCTGTTTAGTGCAATTTATGCAAATTCAGCTTGAATAGTTCTTAGATGGTCCCCTCACCTCACTGTCTCTGGGGCAAGTTGCAGCTCAGTGTTAGCCAGGCAGTATTTGCCTAAATCAATAGGTAAAAATGCAGTTTGATTTTCAAGTTATTTTAAATGTGAGAGCAGATAACGAAATTTTAAAAAAAGCTGATGCTGAGGAAAATGACTGTTTCCCTGATAGTGCCTTGCTACTTTCAAAGTTGAGTTCAAAATCACGGGCAGAAGGAAATCTCTTGTGTGAAAAATGGGAATTCCAGTTTTTTTAAGGGAGAACGGAGAAAAAGACAAGATTACTTTAAATCATGTCCATGTTCCCACATTTTTCCACATTCTCTTAATTTTTTGTTTTATTTATCCCAATTTATTAGCAGTTATTTGGTGTTCAAGTTACTGAGTAGTACTCCACATTATTTACATTAAAAGCTGTTGTTATTTTAAAGAGCTTTAATGGTTTTCCACCCCCTACACATGCAGACAAATGCAGCCCACCTGCCCCAGCCCCTCTGCACTCCATTACTGGACATGGATAAGGGATTCCAGAACATCCCTGCTCTGAAGTGCTCTTAATTGAGGGTCTGGACCAGATTTGCAGCTCTTGTAAACGGGCACAGCTTCAGTGAAATGCTGTTTTTTTTTCTGTCAGCTGCAGATCTGTCCCAGTCCTGCTGTGTGTCTCTAAATTGGGAAGAGTGGCTTGTGGAAATCTCTGATATCTTGGGTGAATAATGGGGCTGGGCAGGGCAGAGCCTGTCTCAAGTTCTTATTTTGGGAAAAGTGTACATTGCAAATAAAGACCATTTTTTCCATGAAAAATTTCAGGGCTGAGTGTTTTCTCCTGCAGGAAATAAATCCTCAACAGATCCTATGGAGGCAGAAGTGTCTTAGAGCTTCAGCTGTGCTGAGCCTCGAGGAGGTCTGGGGAAGGAAAGATGCTTATCAGTCTATAAAAAGAGATTTCTATTGAAAATAAACATTTAAAGTATAATGATGTGCCTTTTGTTTCTCTGGTTATGCAGCTGCCTTGGGATCTGAGCTCCTGGTAAACACGTTGGCCTGGTAAAGGACATGATTCAGACTGTCCCCGATCCAGCAGCTCACATCAAGGTTAGTTTCCTGTTTATTGTGAGTCCTCAGATGTTTGGAGAGCCATAAAATTAGAGAATATGCACACATACCACAGCTTTTCTTGCATGTTTATAGATTGTGCTACTGCTCAACATGGGCTCTTTATTCCTCAATATTTACGTGCTGTTGTCTGAGTCAGCCCTGCAGTCTTTGTTGCTGACACCTGTCTGATCTGCTCTGAAGCACGTGGATATTTTAAAGAAAACTTTTTCTAAAATTAACCCTCCTTGATAATCCTTTCATATTTGGTGTGTCTGATGAAATGTACCTCCTTGAAAACCACTGGATTTCTGTGTCCCTGATTCTGCTCCACGGCATCCAGTGGCAAACATTGAATTCAACTGCAGAAGGAAAATGAGCATCATGCAAAAATTCAGATCCAAGCAAGCATCTCTTCCATATATTCATTGCAACATTTAAAACACCTTAAAAGCAGCATTGGTTTGCTGTGTTTCAGAAGGAAGGGTTTGTATTTACTGGATTGTGACTATTATTATCAATATTATTACTGTGGGTTTCTCATCCTCCTTTGTGGAACCTATGAGACCTGGCAGATGCAGCTGTTGCAGAGAACAAGGAATTTTGGGGTATTGCACACAAATTTCGTCAGGAACTGGAGTGATAGAACAAGTAGCAATTAATTCAGACTGAAAGAGAGGAAATTTAGGTTGGATATTGGGAAGAAATTTATTCCTGGCAAGGTGGGCAGGCCCTGGCACAGGGTGCCCAGAGCAGCTGGGGCTGCCCCTGGATCCCTGGCAGTGCCCAAGGCCAGGTTGGACACTGGGACAGGAGAAGGTGTCCCTGCCATGGCAGGGGTGGCACTGGATGACTTTTAAGGACTCTTTCATTCTTTCTGACTGCTTTTCTGTCTGGTTTTTTTTTTTAATTATATTTTCTGCAACTTCTTTCATGGAGTTTCTCCTCAGCTGGCTGCCATCTCCCAGTCAGCAGCTCTCTCTAGAAAAAGCTCCACTGTACAACTTATTTTTAACTGAAGCATAGAATAAAAATGAAATATTATTTTAAACAACTCCCTTTTCTGTAAAACTCAGTGAATGAAAGAATCTCTCTCTCTGAGTTGTTTTTGGGTTGTGTTTAGTTACTAGGATGAGTTGCAGTAGTGGGAGAGCTCGTTCTTTCCCCCTCTCCAGGTTTTTCAGACCCAGCACTTCCACAGCCTTCTGGTCCTCAGCTGTTTTTATGGAAAGAGCAGAAAAACAAATCCTCCTCCCCTCAAAAAAGTGAATTTTTACCTCAATATGGGTTAAAACCAGTAAGGCTTGAAAACACTGAAAGGGATTTAGTACTTCTTCATGCTGTTTAAATGCTCACAGCAGCAGAAATAACATAAAGAATAACTCAGTTCCATGCTTTCTGCCAAAACTGGTGCCCAAAGAAGGTTTCTTTAACCACAGGAGTTAGTGGGAGAGGGCAAGGCTGGGTATGAAAGTATCTTATTACAGCAAGAGAGCTGCAGAAAAATCTCTGTAATGGTGTGTTCAAGGGAATTGAGGAGCCTGTTCTCAGCAGAGCATCACCCCAAAGTGGCTGTTTTATTGAAAAAGGGTGTGAGGAAGGCAATTACTTTAATGCTGTGTTTGGGGTAGGAAAGCTGGCCAACTCCACTTCAAATCCTTCTGATTTCTGTTTATGTCATTAGGGCCTGCTGTGGTCTAAACACATTCTTTGGAAAGCAGCCACGGATGCTCGGGTCATTCCGGCTTTAAAAGTGGACATAGCTGCATTCTTTAAAATAAAAAAGGGATTAAAGTGGTGCAGGGGATGTGGGAAAGCCTCTTTGGTGTGCTGGGCTGTGCTGCCTGCACTGGTCACAGCTCGGGTGCCCCCAGCTTGAGAAGGACACGGAGACAAGTCCAGAGAAGGTCACAGAGTTGATAAGAGAGACTGGAGCACCTATGGAGACAGGATGAGAGGGTTGGGATTTTTCAGCCTGGGGAAGAAAAGGTTTTGTGGAGCCTTCACAGCACTCTCCAGTGTCTGAAGGGACTACAGGAATCCAGAGAGGGACAATTCATCTGGAGCTGGAGTGACAGGACAAGGGGAACAGCTCCAAATTGGAGCAGAGGAAATTTAGGTGAAGATATTAGGAAAAAATCCATCCCTGGCAGGGTGGGAAGGCCCTGGCACAGGTGCCCAGAGCAGCTGGGGCTGGCCCTGGATCCCTGGCAGTGCCCAAGGCCAGGTTGGACCCTGGGGCTGGAGCAGCCTGGGACAGTGGGAGGTGTCCCTGCCATGGCAGGGGTGGCACTGGATGGGCTTTGAGGTCCCTTCCAACCCGAACCATTCCATGATTTCATGATTCTATGATCTCTCAATGCTGTTGGGATGCAGAAGAGAGAAACTGGGCTCATTGCAATCATCCTTGATAAGGTTTTGTTTAATTAACTGTGTTCTGTCACACAGTGGTGTTTCTTTATATCCTTCAATGAGCAGACACAGCCTCATCCCTGCACATTTAGAGCTGGAACTTGGAAAATTCACCTTCTGGGAAGTGTCTGGATTCTTAAGATTTGGCAGATTTCAAGATTGCAGTTTTCTGCCTGAACATGTGCAGAAAAATAATGCAAAATATACAAGAATATGGCAAGATGAATACTCAGAGATTTCATCTTTTTTTTCAGAAATGGGGATCTCATGTGCATTGTGTGAGTTTTGTGTGTTCTGGTTTGAAATCAGCCTTTTCTGGTACCAGAAGGAAAATGTAACAAATCTCAATGTTCTTGTGCTCCATCCCTGAATGGGATGAGAGCTGGATTCTTACCCAGGATTCCCCATTCTGCACCCAGGCAGATCCTGTCCAATTTTGGGAATGTTTGGAAAGCCTCAAAGCGTGTGTCCTCCTTCTGTTTGGGCAGCTTCATTCCAGAGATACTAAAGATTAAGCTTTACATTTTTCAGCTTGAATGAGGCATCTGACATTGATCTGCTGACCCTGTGGCTCCCTAATGTGTAATTTCACCTGAGTCATGACCTTGTGTTTGGTCCAGGCACAAAGGAAAGAAACATTTGATGTGGACAAGAAAAAGGAATGGATGTTTTTGGATTTTCATTTCCAGTTCAGCAAAATATGGGGAATTCTGACCCTGATCTTTGAGCAGCTTCAGACATTGAGTGCCTGTAAGAGAAGTTAAATAAATAAACCTTCTCACACTGATAAAATTTTGGCTTTGTATAGGCAAGACTGTCATTTACACACATTTTATTGGGATATTTTTGTTGTTTTGTTACCATTGCACTCCAGTTCTTACAACCACAGTCGCAGAAAAACTCCAAAATGCTGCCCAACATTTGCATATTTTGTTTTTAGGGATTTATGCTTTGTAAATACTGACCTTTAAATAAACCTTATATTTTTTTAAGGGTTAAATTCTGCTTTCAAGAGGTCAGATGTTTGTTTGACTTGAGTTAGCTTGTGCCATCACTGTGAGGGGATTTTGTGGAACCAATTCTTAAAAAAACCAAGTTACTGCTGTTCCTTTGGGCCTCGCTGGGTGAGGAGAATCCAAGGCAAAAAAAAAGACAGTATTTATCAGTAATGTGTATCCTGGGGAAATGGGTGTGATTTGCATTGGATCAAGGCTACTGAAAGATTTGGCCAGTTCACATTTAGCTGGTCTGACTTTTCTGTTGGCTGGTGATGATTTTGAGATGTGGGGGGAAGAGGTTGGTGAATGGCAGCAGCTTGTGGGTGGCACACTCTGGTTTTTCCTTGCAGAAGGTGAAGAATGGGAACACTTCACACCCCAAACAGTTTAATTAAAGAAGACATTCTTGATAAAAAATACTCCAAGGGCATCAAACATTTCAAGCCAAGCTCATCTGGTCTGTGTCTGTACAACCTCATTTGTTCTGTGGATGTAACTGAGGTTGTTGCCTCTGAATCTGTCAGTTTTGGGTTATCAGATCTGGAAGCTGTTCCTGATACTACAATGAATGAAAACCTGGTTTCTTAGAAGGAATAAAATAATTATTTCATAGCAGTTTCTGAAAACCACTCCTGAGTTTAGCACTTCTCTGCCGGGGTGACAAATCCACATTTCCATGCACAGCATCCCATATTGTTGCTGGAGGTATCACAGAACCTGACCCCAGAATTCCTTTTTTGGGCAAGGAGTAGTGGATTTCAGATTGTGGCAGTGTAGAGATGCTGCTGGATGTGCCTAATCTGTTGTGTTATGGTTAAATCTGATTTTATTATTTGTTAAGGAGTATATTCTGGGTCTGATATAATCTGTTATTTTTCCTGGAATTGTAGAGTCTCTAAATAGGATCCAAGACTTTGTTATGCTGGGAGTTTTGTATGCACAATACAGTCTGCCTGAGCAGGCAGGGGGATAAGAAGGGAAGGACAACAGAATTATTATTATTATTACTGTTATTATTATCATCCTCCAGCATAAGGAGGATAAAGCCTGGCTTTTACCCCCACCTCTTTTTGGGGTCTTGCCTGAGCCAGAAGCTTGGTCCTTGTGGATTCTTTGCATGGCTGAAGCACTTCTTTGACTGCTGATGAAGTGATATTTGGGCAGCTCAGTTGGGAGTGAGAGCATGGAAATCCAAGCCAAGGATACAAAGAGCTTGGCCCAAAGCCCCACAAGAGGTACTGAGACCCACTGTAACCTGGATGGGGTGGTGATCCATGAAGAGCATGGAGTTCTGCTGGATCACAGCCTGCCACCAGGTGATAACATACTCCTATCCCTGCCAGAAAACATGGAATATCTGCTCCTGACCCATGAGCCAGCCCTCCTCCAGTGATGAGCCCATGGGCAGATGTCCTGCAGTGGCCTCTCACTGGGGGAAGGTGCCTTTAGCCCCGGGGCACAGGGGTGAACAAGCTCCTGAGCATTTCCTGGGCTGCAAACTGGTTTCCCTGCAGCTCAGGGATAACTGCTGCCTGCTTCATGAGAGATGTGAAAAGGTTTTGGTATCAGCAGCCCCCAGAGCTGAGCAGTTGTAGCTCCATCCCCTTCTCTTGCCTCTCACTCTGGCCTTCATTCATTATTCTGGTGAAACTCTTCCCTTGTTTTAGTACTGACAGGGTAAAGCCACAGCTTGAGTTTCACTGTTCTTCTTTCTCATTGTGCTGGATTAGAGCCCCTAAATCTTGCTTGAATGATCATCACAGCTTACTCTGTGTCCTCAGAAAGTAAAGTTTGCCATGGATGAGTTTATAAGCAGAGTTTACCATGGATGTGGGTGGCACTCCTCCCTCCCCTCCCGTGCTCATTCAGAGCTCCCACACTGCCAGGGCTCAGATTTGCTGTTCCATTTCCCTCCTGTGTCAGTTACCTGTAATAATGCCAGAATCACTACTGGATTTGAACTCTAGAATCCCCTCCTAGGCAGAAATTGTGATTCACTTCTCAGCAGCTTAAAATTCTGGATGGTGACCAAATGATTGCTATAGAGTTCCAGTGAGTAAATTCTTCCTTCTTTTTATTTTCTTTTTTTCTTTGCTCTTGAACCTCTACCTCTTCTGTCTGCCTGAGCAAATACCTCCTTGCTAAAGGAAAAGAGAGATAATGGCTTCTGTGTGCTATAATTGATGAACTTTCAGCAATTCGGAGCAAATCCAAGATTGCTGCCAACAGCCAGATGGAAAACAGTGTTAATGACATGTTCAAAGAAGAGTGTGTTATTTTGATAGGGATGGTCTAGAGACTTTAATCTCTATTGTTATAGGGACTAATGGCATGGATAATTCCTTAAGTGGGGCCATTTTTAAACAAAAATTATCTTCTTCATAAGCAGGAAAGAGCAAAGGAAAGAGTACCAAATGCATTTTCAGAGCTCTGGCTGATAGATGTGCTTTACATGAACCCTTTGTTACATGGAGTCAGACGTGTTTAAATCTCATTTCTGCAGTCTGCCAGACACTTCAAAGTCTGGACATTTCCACTGGTGGTGGGTAGAAATCATAAAATGGATGGTCTTGGAAAGCAGAGCCAGGGTGGGAAGCTGAGGGTGGGGAGAAGCTACAAGAAGTTGGGACAGATGGACAAGACAAACTGGAACAGGAACAAAACCAGTTCTACTTTGGGGACACTGAGAAAGAAGATCCTCCTGTTCCCCTTGCTCTGCTCTGGAGTGGGACTGAGGGCTCCCAAATCTCAGCCTGTAAAGGTTTCTCAATCCCACTTATCCCCTCTTCCTTAGGTCCTGCCCACCCTGGCATGTGAAGTCAGCAGTTCCACAAACCCAAGTGTCCAGTGCTGTTTGTGCCTCCAAGGCTGTCAGTTTTGTGTGTGGCTTCATTAAGATCACTGAAGGGAAGGGGTGCAAGGAATTCTGGCTCTGGAGCAGCCTTGGGACCCTCTAAAGGGCTGTGTCCTTCTTCCTTGGAAACTGCTTACAGAAACCACCTGCCCTGGACTATCCTCACACGGATCTGCAGAGCAAATGCTAAAGATGTGTGGGGATTATCTCTGAGCAAGCCAGAGATTACTTACTTACTTACAGAGATGACATACTTACTGTAAGTTTAATATACACTGCATTTGTATTTTGCCTTCATCTGGCCACAGATATCCCAAGGAATGGATCATTTTTCACCTTTTCTGAGGGATGATTCCCCCTGACTCGTTATTGGGAAGCATTTGCTCACACTCAGCTACTCTGTAGGGATTGAAACTCCTTAATTTCACACTGACTTTGCTCCTCCTCACCTTCCTAAAGAGGGGGAGCTGAGGGGAGGTTGCCAAGCACATCAGTTCTGCTCAGGGTCTGTTTTGGGTGGTGGGGATCAGGCAGCTTCCCCCCTCATCTCTGCATCCAGCCCTTCTTTCAGCTGTCCTGCTTGTTTGGTCACAAATGGGGTCATGAATGACCCCTTTGTTACACTTCTGGTAATGCCTTGTGGGGCTGAAAGGCATTTTCCAGGAGCTGCTGCTCCAGCAGCCCAGACAGGGATAAATGATTCTCTTGGACTTGGTGATATGCTTCATCTGTTCCAAAATTAATTTCTTCTCTCTCTCACTCTCCCTGCTCCTCCTCTCCCTCTTCCCTCCCTTTTTAGAAAATCTCATATTTCAACTTGTTCTTAGCCCCATCCTCTTTAAATCTGAATTTTTACTTCATTTTTTCCTACCCTTGTTCCTACCTCCTCAAGACCCTTTTGGATTATTTCCCCAATCCTGCTGGTGTCCCAAAGTTGACTCTGGGGTGCAATATCTTTGGCTGATGTGTTGTTTTATCCTCTTCTTTAGATTGTTAATACAGACATTACCTCATAAACAGTTATGGGCACTTGATTAGATACCTTTCACCAACTTGCTATTTTATCATTTGCCTTAAGTCTTTCCCTGTTGTTCTGTAGGATATTTTCAGACTCCCAGTGTTCTTTCCCAAGACAATTCAAATTCTTGTTGTGGAAATTCTTCCTTGGCTCAAGACAGTAGGGAATATTTGGATGTTTCCATGCATGTTTAATTAGAAAGAGAAACTGATTCTGTGCAATATGTGCTTTTCTTGTGCAATATTGTTTGTTTATCAGAAAAGTGTATCTTGTCCTCACCTAGAAGAGCAGAAGGGGTAACTGCTGTGCCCCTAAAATCCAATGTCTGTGTGGCCAGTGAGTTCTGTTCCCCAGAGGCTCTACAGTGCTTTCTTCACTACCTCCTCCTCCTCAGAAATTCAGGTTTTTTACTGTCTAGTAACCTATAAACCCCAAATGTTGCCCTCCAGATTTCCAGCAATATTTAAATTCAACTAATATGGGTGACTTTTACTGTGAGATATAAAATCCCAGAATGTTTTGGGTTGGAAAGGACCTTAAAGATCATCCAGTTCCACCCCTGCCATGGCAGGGACACCTCCCACTCCCACCTCCCAGGTTGCTCCAAGCCCCAATGTCCAACCTGGCCTTGGGCACTGCCAGGGATCCAGGGGCAGCCCCAGCTGCTCTGGGAATTCCATCCCAGCCCTGCCCACCCTGCCAGGGAGGGATTTTTTCCTGATATCCCATCTCACCCTACTCTTCTGCATCTCTAGGCCCATGCTTCTATTGCTGCCAGTGTTTTGGGTTTTGGTTTTTTTTTTTGGTTTTTTGTGACACGGAAGGGATCAATTTCTTCTGCTGCTGAGGCTTAAAAGTGTTTGGCATGTGTGTTGTATATTCCATATCATCTGTGATTGCCTTGGATCAAAGAGATCAACTTGCTGGCAGTCATTATCACCTCCTTGAACAGCAGTAAATGTTTGGTAGGACACTGTAACCTGCTATTGCAAATTCAAATTACACTGGGAAGGAGGGAGGTAAATCTGAGGTGTGCTGGGAGCCTTCCAGAGTGGGCTGGCAGGTTTCTCTCTTGGTCACACTGAGAAACTTTCCAAGATCCCAGAAAGCTGGCATGTCAAGAGTGTGAATGATATGGCAGGAACCCTGGCACAGGTTGGCCAGAGAAGCTGTGGCTGCCCAATTCTTGGAAATGTTCAAAGCCAGGTTGGATGGGGCTTGGAGCACCTGGGATAGTGAAAAGTGTGGATGGAACTGGATGGTCTTCAAGGTCCCTTCCTTCCCAAATAACTCAATTACTTTAAGCAGTATCTGGGGTCCCTTTCTAAAGAAAGGGGGAGATGTGTATTAGGAAGGGGTTAATTTTAAGTGGGAAGCACCTTTGTCCTTCCCCTCTTTCCATGGGGACTTGGTGTGGTTACATTAAGCACAGGGGGACTTGTGTGTAGCTGTTTGTTAAATTGAGTGTTCAGCCTGGAGAGGAGCCCCAGCTGAGGGGAGCCTCAGCCCTGGCTGTCCCTGTGTCTGTCCCTGTGTCTGTCCCTGTGTCTGTCCCTGGCTGTCCCTGGCTGTCCCTGTGTCTGTCCCTGTCTCTGTCCCTGTCTCTGTCCCTGTCTCTGTCCCTGTGTCTGTCCCTGGCTGTCCCTGTCTCTGTCCCTGTCTCTGTCCCTGTGTCTGTCCCTGTGTCTGTCCCTGGCTGTCCCTGTGTCTGTCCTTGTGTCTGTCCCTGTGTCTGTCCCTGTCTGTCCCCGTGTCTGTCCCTGTGTCTGTCCCTGTGTGCAGAGCTCAGAGCAGCCCAGGCTCTGCTCCAGGCCCAGCCATGGCCCCAGAGCCACGGGCAGGGGCTGAGCCCAGCAATTCCCCTGCCCAGGAGGCACAACTTCTGCCCTGGGCAGTGCCCAGCCCTGAGCAGGGACCAGAGGGGCTCTGGGGGCTCCTCCCTGGGACATTCCAGAGCCACCTGGACCCAGCCCTGTGCCCTGTGCCCTGGGATGGCCCTGCTGGAGCAGGGAGGTGGCACCAGGGACCCTCTGTGGTCCCTGCCATCCTCACCCATCCTGTGTGACACAGCTGGCACAGGTGTCCAGGTCTGGGACAGCAGAACTTCCCTGCCCAACAGTTGCACTAAAAGCCCCTCAAAATGAACTCAGAATAAACAAAAACATTGTTTAAAAACCCAACTGGAGGCCAGCTGAGGATTGAGTTAAGGTGAGGCACTGACTGCTAACTTAAAGCTTCAGTAAATTTCTCCAGTTTCCCCAGAGCTGTCCCAGAACTGAAGGCAGCCAGCTCACAGCACCTCAGCCATGGCAGAGATGTTATTAACTGAGACAGAGGAAAATATACTTTCAGTTATTACATGCTAATAAAGCACTAACTAAACAAATTTAGGCAACAGGAGCAATTATGCCATTAAACATTTAACGGCAAGATTGATTTTTAAATGTCTAATAATCTAAACCAAAGTGTGCACACACACAAAGAGGAGGAGGGAAGGAGGGAGGGAGGGGAAGGTAATTTCACCAATTGAATCTATTGAGGGCCTCAGTTCAAATGCGTGGCTATAAATGTCAAAATACGTAAGATCTGATGCAAGAGCAGAAGTGGAACCAGGATGGATGAGCTTTCCTCACTTGACCAGATTCTTCTGCCTGGGAGGAAGTTAAACACATGGGGTGGGGAAACTTGGGGAGCTGGGTTATCTCCAGAGCTCCCTTTGGATGCTGGTCTGCGTTCCTTTGGAGTGGGCAGGGAGCAGAGAACTGAGGCACAAAGTGTGGGCTCAGCCTCGGGTTTGCCTGAGCCCTTCCACATTCTGCTGCTGTCACCTGCAGAGGAGGATGAGCTGGATTACTCCTGAACTGGGAGGGAATGGAAAAATTCCCATCTTCACCTGAAAAAAACTGTTTTCTGTTCCTGGGCTGCAGCAGAAGGTGGGTTTGGAGATCAGGCTGGGACACTCTCACAGCTCCAGGGTTGTATTTGTTTTCAGAGTTTGTGGCAGGGCTGCTCCCTTCAAAAAGTATAAATCTTAATCAAATAAAACTGATGTGCTGCCATATTTACCCAGTCTCACTGGTTGTCCTACATCATGTTTTAGCATATAAGTTACATGACAGAGTTATCCAGGGGTTGCCAGCTGACACAGAAACAAACCCTCATGTTAAATTGCCTGCAGATGTCCTCTCCCAACTCCTGTAAGGAACTTCTACCAGTCCTCTCTCCCCCCCACCCCCTTTTTTTTTTGTGTGTGTTAAATAAAAGCAGCAGAAGAAGGGGAAAACAATCTCAGTAGAATCTCTGTGCTGGTGCCTCTGTTTGCAGGACAGGAAGCCTTTAGAAGACAATGCAATTTGTAGGCAGGCACAACAAAAATCCCTGTAAGGATTTCCATGAGCCTTAGTGGACCAAACGAGTCGTGGCTCTTTTGAAGGCTGGAGCTGAGTGAATAATGCCAAGTCTAAGGCTGCCAAGGTGGGCTTTTCAGAAGATTCAGACCTGAGGAGGTGAGAAGATCTTTATGTTCTGTTGGCTGCAATTTATCTGATTCTAAAATTTATGGTTAGAGTTTCAACCAGGCATGCCTTTTGTTTGGATATTAATCTAAAGAAATCAGGATTTTATCTGAGGGATTTAAATTCTTGCTCCGTTTGGCAGAAATCCCCACCTAAGGTTGTGACATTCTTGAAAACATTCACTGTTTTCATTTGCATAATTAGGAATCTTTGTTTTGTTTTCATTGTATGAATTTAGTGGAGTTGGTGAACTTTTTGCCTGGCTGTCTCCCTTGGTCGGGGAAATCACAGAATGTTGTTTCTTTTCCCTGGCTGGAGGAGTGTGGGCTATTTATGCTTAGTTTTAAAATAGACTTTTCTGTGAGTGCTTGCACCGCTCTTTGGGATATTTCTGGAGGATCAGCCTGGCCAAAAGCAATTGTGAAAGGTTAGTGGAGAGCAGGGCTCCCATTTAAACACCTACGTGGAGGAGCAGCCCTTCGAAAGCTGGGAGTGCCAAACAACTCCCACTTGGAACAATGGGAGCTGCTGAGTGCCCACAGCTTCTGAAAATCTGGCTTCAAAAGGAGATTAATTAGCAAGTCCAGCAGTTTTTAATTTTTTTTTCCTGGTCTTGCTTAATTCTGCATGGTGAATATTGCACTTGAAGTGTGTTCAGCAGTGGCAGGTGGTGGGAAGGTGGAGTTCCAGGTGGGTTGGGAGGCAGGCAGGGAGCTGGGCAGGTGTTTCCAGAGTTTTTTTCAGGAGAGCTTTGGCCAGGAGTGTTGAACTTTGCTGGGCATGTAGAAGGAAAGCCCTGGGGAGCTCCCTCTGTAACAACCCCACATGGATTGGGGTTTTTTTCCGTAGTTTTCCCGTTTGTCTTAAACTGCTTCGGAAGTGAAATAAATGAAACCAGAAAAGGCCTCTCTGGCATTACTGAAATAGGGATGTCCAGATGGGAAATTACAGTAATATCACTTGTGCATTCAGACTTCACGTCCTGTGCAGCTTCCATGTGTGGGCAAAGGAGATAAATTTGCTCTCTGGAGCTACACGTGCGCTTCTCTCTTTTGATTAAGCCTGAAACACATTTCTCTTCCCTTTCTGTGATCATGGAGTGAGGTCTGCAGGAAAAATAGGATTAGAAATTAATGTTTTGGGGGCTGTATTTCCAAACTAAGTTATCCTTGTGGCTTTCTGTAACGTCTTTTTTTTTTTTGTTTGTTTTAAATTCTATTTATCACAAATCGCCAGCCATTTTTTCATTAATGCAGACCAAGAGCAGTAATAGTTTGCTAAAATGAAGGAGGATTACTTCTGAAATTCAAATAACGAGTTGTGGTTATTGTTGCTTTTCAAACATGGCAAGCAGGTTGGCGACCAATATGTTTGCAAACGACCTAAGTCTTCCCTTCCAGTGGTAATCCGTATTCTTTTGAAAAGCTAATAAAAGTGGTGTATGAAAGAAATTCCTGGGGCACTGCAGAACTCACCCTCCTAGGGAGAGAGCCAGATGTGCTGGTTAATAACCTTGCAGGCATTCAAAGCCAGGGCAGTAACTTGGTATCACCTAAGCCAGACGTTGTGTGTTGGTGCAAGGCAATATCACATCCTGGTCACATTCGCAGCAGAGAGCTGCGAGACATGTGGAGCCTTATTAAAGGAAGGGTGAAAAAAAAAAATAAAAATGAGGAAAAGAAAAGGAGGGGACAGACAGAAGGAGAGGGAGACAATGTGTCTGTCCTGAGAAGCAGCAAAGGAGCAAACGCACTGCTCCACATGTGCATTAGTCTGTCAGCCTGGATTCTGCTCTCCAGATGTTGGGGTGGATCCTACGGCAGGACTACGGAGGAAAAAAGGATTTAAAAAGAAATCACATTTCAGGGGTGAAATTAACCTCTCCAGGTTTTGCAAAATGCAGCCTCTCTGTGTGATTTTTCAGAATGCTTTAGTGGAATAACAAATTCTAGATTTAATGGTTTTTACAGGCTTGCTTGGCAGCGCCTCCTCCAAACATAAATGTTTGTGTGCGAAACTTGTCAGTGGCTTTTAGAACCAACATGCCTCAGAGTAAAAAGCACATTAAAGTTGTTCTCAGACCAGTCCTACTGAACTGAAAATTGTTTGTGGCGGGGGTCCCAAAATCTGATGGATCTTTCTCAATGCTCAATCTCTCCGAATCCAACCCTCTGAGAGCTTTGGCCATCACATCAAAACAGTGCTTGTGCATAACAAAAACATCTATATTTGCAGTGGCAATCAGAATACATCAGTGTCAAGTTAAGTTTTTTTTTTTTTTAAAAATGCCAAATTTGCTTTCCCAGGCGCGGCAGAAAAATAAATCACTGATGGCATTTATGGTATATTTGTAATCTGAAACCGGTGGCTTCGTCTTACCGGGCACGACGTGTGCGGCAGATAAACAAACACTGCGCAAAAAAAAAAGACAAGTCCCAGCTTTGTCTGCCTGACACTTCACCTCTGTGACCAGCATCCCACAACCAGGGCCACATGTGCCTTTCGGCTGAGCTCGTGTTTAGGCTGAGCCAGGCTCAAGCCTGGGCTGGTCCTTGTGGCAGGACTGGGGTGTTCCATGGGATGCCAGGGATGGGGTTTGTGCCTGGCCAGCCCTTGCCATTGTGAAGGGAAAGGGAGAATATCTGTGGATAAATATTGATGTGAATGCGTTAAACAGGGTGATTGTTCTTGCCTGAAGATCTTTCATGAGGCCCAGGAATGCAACACTGATGTGAAAAGATGGTGAAACACAAATATTACCAAATGGTGATACACAAATATTACCAAATTTCACGTTCATGACTGATCTGGAGTCACTGCTTTCAGCTGTTGCAGGAGTGTGCATACATGGAAACTCCAGTCATGGATTTGCAATCACGTTGCAAATAGAAATGAGGCAATTTTATGTCAATATTAGGACAGAGCACTCTGGAAGCAGTCTGGATGTTTTCATACGTAATCATGGCTTCAGTAAAATCGTACATTTACAGAGACAGCTGGTGTGCCTTTTCTCGAGTTGGAATAGGATCAGCTGAGTAGGGATTGTGAGAAATCTCAGTTTGTAGTTTTGGTAAAAGCCAGAGTCACAGATAAAGATTTCTTAGTGTTATTTTGCTGTTGGATACAATCTTGACTCTCCTGGAAATCCCAAAAATGAGTGGACTCTGCAGTCCTTTCTTCCATCCGCCACACAAAGTGCACGGGGAGGTGCAGCACTATTTAACCAGGGCAAAAATAATATTTGCCTTCCTGATAGAGCCAGGTGGCATCTGCAAGTGTGCCCCACACACCTCAGACAGGGTGAGGGCTGCTGGGGCTCTGTGGGTGAGAGCTTTCCAGGCTGAGCCTTCCCTCATCACACACTGGAGTTTGTCAGAGGGAGAGCCTTGGAGCCGGCTGGGTGTGATTCATCCCTCCCGGCAAGGCCTCTGAGGCAATCTGACATTATTCGGACTGATATCATTAATTAATGAGGGCTGGATGTTATTCTTAGACACTGGATTGAGTATTGGGTAGGGAAGCCTATGAAAGGGCCCTTTGATTGAGGAAAATTCCTACGGCACTGTCAAATTTGCTAACAAAATTAAATCATCTGCCAACTTTCCAAGTTGAGGAGGACATCCCTTCTGAAATCTTGACTGAGTCTCCTCAGTGCCTTCTTGGGATCAAGGGATTTTTTGGATTTATATTCATGCCAAACAAAAATGATAAATAGCCCCCCAAAACCAGTGGAATTAAATCTACCAGGCAAGCTTTGGAGAAAGCATTTCTGTTGGTTTGCTGTAGATTTGAACCTCCCCCACATTTGTTTTTGGCTGTGCTTGGTTTAATGTACTCAAGGCAGAAAGGAGCCAAATCCCAGAGTTTTTGTGAAGCCTGGGAGTTGGTCACTGCTTCACGCCTGGGCAGTGTGACCTGCAGCCTCCCCACCATGGCATGTGCTCACAGAGCTCAAACAAACCCCAAATTTAATGGGGTTTTTGTTTGGAATCAAAAAACATGCTCCAAAGCAAATGTAGGGAGCAGCTCTCCTTGTTCCCAGCGCTCCCGTCTTCGGGGCTGGTGCTGCTCTTCTTCTTCCCGGTGCTTTTCCTGCTTCTTTTCCCAACTGGCTGCTCCCTGAATGGACCCTGCAGGTGTCCAGAATTAGCCCAGCCTTTGCAGGCCTCTAGCAGCAGATTTATAAATGAAATGCTGTCATTTCAGGCCAGCCCCGGCAGGGCTGGGAGCGCAGGAAGCGCCGAGCACATGTGGGACGGTCACACATGGATCCCATTGCAGCCCTAATAACGCTGGCATGGGAGGAGAGGGCTGGGGGGCTGCTGCCAGGTCAGCTCCCTCCCTGGTTCATCGGTCTCCAGGCTGCTTCTGTCAGCAGAGGGGTCCAATCCTGGCCAGCTCCTCAGCTTATTCTTACTGCCACAGTTTTGGGGCAAGGAAGTGGCAGATGTGGCCAGCAGTGCTGAGCCTGCTCGTTGGGGTTGAGTTAAGGTTGAGTGAAGGTTGAATAGGTACTTTTGGGGTGGTACCCCCTGAGTGATGGTGGTTGTGTCCCCAAGAGTCTTTCTGGAACATGGTTTGGACCTGGGGGTGCTGGTGACAGGGGCTGGACACGAGCCCAGGGGTGCCCAGGTGGGCAGGAGGGCACTGGCAGCTGGGCTGGGTGAGGAATTGTGTGTCCAGCAGGAGCAGGGCAGGGATTGTCCCTCTGTGCTGGGGTCCCTCAGGGCTGGGTCCAGTTCTGCTCCTGCAGGAGAGCCCTGGAGGGGCTGGAGCGTGTCCAGGGCAGGGAAGGGAGCTGGGAAGGGGCTGGAGCCCCAGCAGGGGCTGAGGGAGCTGGGAAGGGGCTGAGCCTGGAGCAAAGGAGGCTCAGGGGGCCCTTGTGGCTCTGCACAAGTCCCTGCCAGGAGGGGACAGCCGGGGGGGTCGGGCTCTGCTCCCAGGGCACAGGGACAGGAGCAGAGGGAACGGCCTCAGGCTGGACCAGGGCAGGCTCAGCTTGGCCAGCAGCAGGAATTCCCCCATGGAAAGGGGGCTCAGGCCTTGGCAGGGGCTGCCCAGGGAGCTTTGGAGACCCAAGGAACACCTAGACATGGCACCCAGTTCTCTATTTGCCAAGCTGGGGATGGTCACAGGTTGGGCTTGATGATTTTGGAGGTGTTTCCCACCGTGAGTGACTCTGCAATTCCATGCTGTGGATCAGGTTTGTCTCTCAGCCTTAGCACATCGTGCTCTGCCTCTGGGATACGTGTGCCTGCACACACACACAGCTGGGAGCAGAGCAGCAGCCACCTCAGCTGAATAAAGCATGAGAATGTTTACTACTTGGGAGAAAAAACAAATCTGGTATGAATTGTGCTAATTATGAAGAGCCTTGACGTGGTACCGTGCATTCGGCAGCAGAAAGAGCCGAGTTGTTTGGATCCCCCTTTTGGTTTGGTGTGGCTCACATCCATGAACCAGGCTCTAATCTCCAATTCTGGCTGCTGGAGGGAGGAGTTTTTTTAGGGATGTGTGTGTGTGACTTTCTTTAGATATCTGCTCTGGAGGCACCCTTAAAGCATTTTGCTTCTGTTGCCAGGATCAACAGACGAGGTGCTGGAACACACTGATAAATTAAATAGCAACAAGTTACCCAGACCTAATGGTATTAATCCAGCAGTTTTGAAAGGCCTGAAGAATGAAGTGCCTGAGCTGCTCACAACACAAATGTATGGACTCAGGGGAAGTGGGGAACTTAAGAGTGACAGTCTTTGTACTTACTTCTAAAAACAAACACGAGAGCAGAGCTGGGAAGCACCTCCAAGCCTTTCTGCAGGGCAAAAATAACACCTAACCAGTCTCAATAATAAACAATGGCAAAGTTATAAATATACCTCCTCCATCAACCATATGAAGTGGGATGTATTTTCTAAAGGAAAATTGGAAGTCTTTGTTGTAGCACATTTTTTAGGTCGCACCAAAAAAAAAAAATGCAGATTTGAAAGAACAGGTTTATTTTTAAAAAAAAAGCTCAAAAAGCTTTCTTGTCAAAAGTAAAAGTGACATTTGGTCAGCCATTAAAAATGGATAGGAAAGGAACAAGAAAAAATAACAAGGAAAAACCATGAAAAAAAATGGTCAAAACTAATTTTTAATCAGGCTGGCACTCAGGAGCAGGGTGCCTCAAATCACATTCTAAATCTGGTGTTGTTTAATCCATTTGGTAATGAGCTGGAAGACAGGAAACAAGACCGCAGTCAGATTGGAGATGATATCCATGTATTTTTTATATTATGCAGGACAAACTGAAGGAAATACAGAATGTTTCACCAAGCCAAGCAGAAAGCACTGTGCCCTGACAAATCCATCTGAGAAAGTAAAAAAATCTGTGCCATTGAATAACTATCACTGCAATTAAAATCACTGAAAAGCACTTCTGAGACCTTGCATTAATCTTCTCCCATGCTGAAAACTGATCTCTGGCTCTCTGCTTATCAGGTTCTAATTTATAGTGAAATATGAACCTGCATCCTATGACAACCATTTCTCTTTGATAACCTTCTTAAAAGTTTTTCTGCACAAAGCCCTAAGCTTGTGGTACACTTGTATTCTGTCTGGGCCAGGCAGTGATCCATGTGCTGCAGTGGCTGACAAATGGCAGGGATGGTAATTAATACCATAATCAGCTTTTGGAGCTGCTGTGATGGAGTAAAAATGCTTGCGGGGTTTGATTTGTATTAGAATCACACAGAATGGGTCAAGGGACCCCAGAGGGTCCCAGGTGCCACCTCCCTGCTCCAGCAGGGCCATCCCAGGGCACAGGGCACAGGGCTGGGTCCAGGTGGCTCTGGAATGTCCCAGGGAGGAGCCCCCAGAGCCCCTCTGGTCCCTGCTCAGGGCTGGGCACTGCCCAGGGCAGAAGTTGTGCCTCCTGGGCAGGGGAATTGCTGGGCTCAGCCCCTGCCCGTGGCTCTGGGGCCATGGCTGGGCCTGGAGCAGAGCCTGGGCTGCTCTGAGCTCTGCACACAGGGACAGACACAGGGACAGACCCAGGGACAGACACAGGGACAGACCCAGGGACAGACACAGGGACAGACACAGGGACAGACCCAGAGCTGAGGGCCCCTCTCAGCTGGGGCTCCTCTCCAGTCTGAGCAGATTCCAGAAAGAAATAAATGAAATATAAAAAGGAAGCACAGAAGAGTAGGTGGTCAGCAATGTATTAGAAATCCATTCTAGAAGTCTCTCCTGGCTAGGAAAATGTCACATGTTCAGTGACTGTGACAGGAAAGGTCTCTGGCCCTACCATCAAGTGGTGTCCTTGGAATAATGCTTGGAGGGAGCCTCAGGGTTAGCAGTGCCCTCTGCAAGCTGTTGTGTTGGCAGTGAAATTTCTACTCAGGTTCCATGCCTGCATTTGCTTGTGGGGTGGGAAGGGACTGATGATCCCTCTGGCCTGGGAGAGCTGTGTGGAGCAGCAGGGATCTGTGTGAGCATCACTTCCATCACATCAGGGCCTTCAGTCACAGCCTCAGACATTCACTGCAGGGTGAGACAATGCTTTGGTCCCTGTCCCTCAAGGAAGCCTTTTCCTTTCCAGAGGAGACCCGAGGTGTGCACAACACCTTGTTTTCTGGGGCCTGGCCCAAACCCAACACTAAATAAGCTCACCTGTCTGCTGGGCTGGATTTGAACTGGTGATGTGAATGTCCCAATTCCTGTTTTCAGCTTCCTCAGCTCTCAGATGTATCAGCACTTGGGGAGCTGCATAAAGCAGTGGTCGCAGGCTTCATTCAGAGTTGCCACCAGTACCAGCTGGAGCAGAGGGAGCCAAGTTGATTTCTCACTTATGTCAGTGAGATCCCAGGGAGCTGTGAGTTCATCAGATCAGGAGCTGCACTGCCTGCCCAGGGCTCTGTGCTTTGTAGGATTTTTTTGTGTTTTCTGCCTTCCCATCTCTGATTATTTCTGCTTCCTGATGTCCTGCAGATGAGACTCTGCTCTGAATTCCATGCCATGACTCACAGAATCCCAAATTATTGAGGTTGGATGGGATCTCTGGAGATCAACTGAGGCCTTGTGCAGGCTGCCCCAGAGCAGGGGCTGGACAGAGCTAAAGAATAAAGCAGGGATTGATTCCAAGGATCTCCTGCATGGACCCACCTTGGGCAGCACCAGAGCCCAGCCAGGGCTGCACCCAAGATGACCCAAAATGGCCCCAAAATGCCCGGCCGGGCACGGGGTCTCTCCCTGGGATCAGCTCTGCTCCATTCCCACCTTGCAGTTCATTGTCCCAGCCCAGCTTTAGCCCAGGCACTCCCACCCTGCTTGTTTTTCTCTCTCCAGCCCACGGGGTTTGTGCTCCTGGGCTGGGATTGGGATCATTTGTCCTTGGTGCCCAGCTGGAGCAGGAATTGTTTTGTCTCCCTGCTCTGTGCACAGAGCTCTCCATCCCATAATATGAACCCAGACCCACACACTAAAGCAGCACAGAATGTGAAACATAGAGAAGCTCAAACCTGAGGCATCAGCACATCCACTCCAACCCCCTGCCAAGGCAGGGTCACCTGGAGCTGGTGACACAGGAAGGTGTCCAGATGGGTTTGGAATGTCTCCAGAGGGAGACTCTGCCCCCTCCATGGAAAGAAATTCTTCCTCATGTTGAGGAATAACTTCTTCAATTTTACTTTATGGCCAGTGCTCCTTGTCCTGTCACTGGGCACCACTGGGAAGAGACTTTATGTCTTTAGGATCAAGATCCATCTCCCCTAACTCTGAGAGCTAAACCTGTCTTGAGAGCTCATGGAAATATTGGCATATCCTGAGGGATTTAATCCCATTTTAAAATAGATTTCAAAGGAGCCTAGGCAATAATTGTAATCTAGATGTTAAATTTTTGGGCAGCTAAGGTAAAGATAATCTCTCCAAAGGATTTGCATACATTGCTGTTTCTCTAGTGGAAAGGGGCATTCACAGCCTTGAAGAGTTCCCTTAAACTGAAAATAAAATCTGTATTCCAGCTTTATAACCATGGGTCAGATGGAATAATAGTTCTACCAAATATGTTTCAAATGGCTGTCTTGGGTAGTTTTAGCACCCAGTTAAAGGTGTCAGAGGTACAGGGATTAGCAATTTGGATTTACAAATTACTACTTTATTTTTTAATGTTTTCTGTGTGAGATAGGAGGCAAAAAGTCTCTCATGGGACTCTGATTTTTTCAGAGTTTCATTTTTTCAGATTATTTCATAATTCCCCTAATTGTTGTTAATTTTCCTTTCACCAGTACTTGTAGAATTACATATAATTAAAAAATATATTTAATCCTGTCTCTTTATGAGCTCAATGAAATGTTTTAACACTTTGTGTCTGCTTGGATTTCCTAAAAATTAAATATTTTTATGTTTATTTTTTTTTTCTGTGGCAGAAAATGTCCTTTAAAATAGGTCCAGGTGCACAACCCTCCAACCAAGGCTGTTGGTGTCATTCCTAGCTAGGATCCCTGTGCCTCTGGCAGGTTTTAGCTTTTCCTGACAAGGAGGTCCTTTATCCCTGGCCATTTGCACCATATGGTGAGGAAATGCAGCTTTTATCTTGAAACAATCCCTGAGTGCTTTTCAGACAATTTTTATAGGAGTCCCTTCACTCCTGGCTGAAGCAGAGCCAGTGCTGGGGGAAGATGTGGCAACCACTCAGAGGAAATGGTTGCCATGTCCCTGCAGCCTCTGGAAAAGTCTGCAGCACTTCTGGAACACTGGGACCACTCTGCAAATTGTTGGTAATGGTGATGGTTGGTCACAGGAGGCCAGGCCCTCAGTGTGAGTAAACAAGGGATGAACAAACTGGGGCAGGCTCCTCACCCTTCCCTCCCCAGGATGAGGACAAGGGATGAACAAACTGCAGCCTGGGCAGGCTCCTCACCCTTCCCTCTCCAGGATGAGGACAAAGCAAGTTTGGTTTTGGTTATCAGGGGGAGGTAACAACCCAAGTGTCTCTGTTCCATAGAAATAAGGAATATTCAGAGTGAAGGGACCCACAGGTCCCAGCCCTGGCCCTGCCCAGACCCCCCAAAATCCCACCCTGGGCATCCCTGGCAGCGCTGGCCAAAGGCTCCTGGAGCTCTGGCAGCCTCGGGGCCGTGCCCATTCCCTGGGCAGTGCCAGCACCCTCTGGGGAAGAACCTTGCCCTAAAATCCAACCTAAATCCCTCCTGGGCCAGCTCCAGCCCCTCCTTGGGTGCTGTCCCTGTCCCAGAGCAGAGCTTGGAGCTGTCCCTCGGGAGGAGCTGCAGATCCCTGAGTTCTGTCCTCAGTGTCCTGTGCTCCAGCTGGGCAGACCAAGTGCCCTCAGCCTCTCTCCTCTCCTCAGCTGTTCATCTTCAGCCAGACACACATCTCTGCCAGCTGCCTGCTCCATCCTGACTCTCCCTCTGCTTCAGTCACCTGCTGTGCAGTGAGGAGGTGGCACCTGGCCAGCAAAGGAGGCAGAAGTATTTTCCCACTTCATGCATCCCTTAGGAGGATGAATTTATCAGGGAAAGAGATGCCATGTAGGTGCAGAAGTTAAAAACAAACAAACACCAGAAAATTTTCTGAGGTAAACAAAAAATCACTGGATGGGGGAGGTGGGGAAGGCCCACAGAGGGTCCCTGGTGCCACCTCCCTGCTCCAGCAGGGCCATCCCAGGGCACAGGGCACAGGGCTGGGTCCAGGTGGCTCTGGAATGTCCCAGGGAGGAGCCCCCAGAGCCCCTCTGGTCCCTGCTCAGGGCTGGGCACTGCCCAGGGCAGAAGTTGTGCCTCCTGGGCAGGGGAATTGCTGGGCTCAGCCCCTGCCTGTTCCTCTTGTCCAACTGCTTGGCACCACTAGGAAGAGCCTGGTGCATCCTCTGGCCACCCTGTTGGATGCCCATTGCTAGAGATCAAAGCTTCCTGACATCAAATCAAGTTAATAATTTTCCTTTGTTAAAGTTTCTGAAAGGAATTTCATTTTTCATGCCCTTTTTAAATCTGGGATGTTCAAGTCAGAGCTGTAGGGTCAGGCCTGGCATCCTTTGCCCTTCACAGCAGAGGGAAATCTCAAACTGAAGAAATGAACCAACATGTCAAAGACATATTTTCTGAATAATCCTTTTGTTAGGATCTTTTTTCCTGAGGAGCTGAGAAGCTTCACCTTCTCCATGTTTTGCTGCTTTGGAATGTGATTTGGAGATATTTTGACCCAGCATCTAAAATGTTTTTACCTGATGACCAATGACAGCCACCTGTGTCGAGGCTGTGAGCAGTCCTAAGATTTTATTATCCTTCCTTTCTATTCCTTTCAAGCCTTCTGATGAAATCCTTTCTTTTATTCTTTTATTGTAGTTTTAGTATATAATTTTCTTTTAATATAATAGATATCATAAAATAATAAATCAGCCTTCTGAAATATGGAGCCAAGGCTCTCATCTCTTCCCTTGTCCTGGGATCTCTGAGAACACCACCACACCAGCAGCTCCAAAATGATGGATTTTGCCTTTAAAGGGTGCAAATTCTCCTGATCCTATAAATACATGCCTTAAGTAGAGGCTCTCCAAGACAGGTTTAATGGGAACACTGGGATCTGGTAGTGCAGGACTTCCCACAGCGTCAGCTGGGCTTTTCTGAAAAAATATGATAAAAATGAGGGCTGTGAGAGCCTGGGTGGAGCTGTGTGAGACAGAGTGTGTGGCTGACAGCATTTTTTCCAGGAAACTGGACAGTGGGCCCGTGATTTCAGATGCTTTACTAGTTCCTGATGAGCCAAGCAGGCTGGGTGAGGCTCAGATAATGCCTGTCCCCACTGTTACAGACTTTCATGTGGTTTAGATATAGAGCATTTAAATTGTTTTGGATGAGAGATTTTAATGAGATGGCAGTTTTGGAAGTGCTGGCTGTAATAGCAGCACTGTTAATATTACTGGTTTTGGCATGGCAGACATGAGAAAAGTATTTTTAGAGCCAGACATCTGAGAGGCATGCCAGGGGGTAGCATCTCTTCTCTCTGTCTTGCTCTGCATGTGGCTTTAACTTGAAACCATTATTCCCTCTGGGCCAGCAAACAATTTTGGCTAAAAATTGCCTTGGATGTGGGAGACAAGGATCAGCTTCACACATGTGGGCAGAACCCACACATCTCATTCCTCCCTCTTCCAGAGATAAGCTGTGAGGGAGTTTCCTGAAATATTTCACTTGATGGAGCAGAGGAAAGGTTTCTTTGAAGGGAGAGGTGCTTTAAAGAAAGGAAGGGATCTGTAATTACATAACTTTCATTGCTGTCAGCCTGCATTTTAATGACTTTGATTTTCAGGTAGAAAATCAGTAGAAATCCATCCTCAAATAGTCTGTTGGCTGTGTTACTCCAAAGCATAAACATATTTTCTTATCCGTTCTGTATATTTATATTTGAGAGCAAAACTCTCCCAAGAAGTATCTTTAAAGTTTTGGTTTTGTTTATTTCCTAATAAGCAAAAAATTATAAATCCCTTAAAGAGACTGAGGATATGAAATTGCTGTTTCAAAGGTAGACATTAATGAACTGTCAGGAAAGCATTGCAAGATATTAAAACTTCTCTGCTTTGAAGAGTTCTGCTCACTGAAGGGAATAAAATTGAAATAATGTAGGAGAATTACCTTGAAAGCTGGGAGTGGATGATTCTGAAAGGCTCTTCCCACCTTGATGATGATGATGATGATGGTTGATTCAGCATCCATGGGTACCAGGTCTCAAGGGTGAAAATTTGCAGCACATTCCAGATGGACAGAGCTGCAGACCTTGTGAATGTGGCTTCTGATTCAGGACTTTACAATAAGGTTTACCAACAAGAAATGAGGAAAAAGCATGATTTTTTTAGAGCTGTGTGAGACCTCTTCTTTTCTGCCTGAAACTGGATCTTAAACTGATATATAGACACATGAATAGAAATAACTTCATTTTCTGAGTGAAGGTTGGTAGCCCCTTTTGAAATCTGGGCTAGCCTGAACTTCACATCTGAGTAGGTGGCTCCAGAAGGAGCCAGTCTGACCAGCCTGGAGCTTTCAGATAACCAGCACAAGCAGAAATATTTCCCCTAAACTCAGCTTTACTCAGCTTTAGCCTGGTAGGCCAAAGTATCTCCAAACTGACAGAAGCAGTTTTGAGACTGAGGCTGTTTTGCAATCTTCCCCTCCTCACACACACACACACGTGCAGTTTGGCTGCTATTTATCACTTTAAATTGTCCCCTCTCAAATTTGAAAAGTGTTATGAGTAGCTGGGATGAAGTGCAGGCTCTGAGGAGACAGTGATAGAACTCCCCTGGCTTTAACAGAGACAGGATTTAACCCTCACCCTGGTTTTCTTAGCTCTCTGTATATATTTCTGTTGGTGATGAACTGTATCACTCCTTGCTATTTTATTTTGGCAGGCTTCAATGCAAGATAATAGCATGTATTTTTAAAAGTCAAGTTGCTAGCTTTGTAAAAGGAAATTAAATACTTACTTCTAAGCATAATTAGTCTATTAAAAAAAAAAAAAGAGAGAGATAACAGTCATCCAGAGGAGATGACAAGATAAACTGATGAGTAGAGCTCTTAAAGCCAAGTGTTTGAGTATATTTTAACAAACTGTTTAACTTCTAAATACTGTCTGTTTTTTTCTTCCATAGTTATCCATGGATATGGAGTTATTTTCTGCATATTTGTACAGATATTATTTTGAAATAATTCACACATTGCATCAGTTCATTCATAGCTTGAGCAAGCCCCAGCCTGAATTCACTAAATTGATTTAAAAACCTGTACTCAGACTGTGGGACTGGTGAGCTCCCTGCCTCTCCTGTAGTAGATTTTGTTAATGGATGATTGAAATTGTCCAAGCTATGGGCCAGAAACAAATCCAGCAGGGCTCATTTTGGAATCATTCTGTGCAGAACTCCCACAAATAAATACTCAGTGAAAAGTTACTTGTATCCTCAGCCTCCAAAACATCCCAGCCTTGCCATAATTTCACATCAGTCACTTCAAAATGTGCCACATCAAAAACTAAAAATATTTACAACAGTAGAATGTATGGATTGGCTGTACTTATTTTGGAAGGTTGAGGTAGCACCAGGCTGGTAATTCCTTTTCTGTGTGGAGTTATAAACACAGTCACCAATTGTGCCACATTTTAAGGGAGTTTCTAGAAAATTTCTCCTGAATTTTTACTAGCAGTGTTTATTTACTCTTGTAGACAAGTGATTAAAAATGAGCTTGTGAAGTGTCAGAAATGCCAAACAGTAAATATTTTTTTTCACTATGCAAATACTTGCCTGCATTGATTCCTGTATTTTGACACATAAATGTGGTGGTGTTCACAGAGGTCCCAGGACCAGGGAAGAGATGAGAGCCTTGGCTCCATGTTTCAGAAGGCTGATTTATCATTTTATGATATATATTATATTAAAGAAAATTATATACTAACACTATACTAAAAGAATAGAAGAAAGGATTCCATCAGAAGGCTTGAAAGGAATGATAAAATCTTGTGAGTGACCAAGAGTCTGAGACAGCTGGACTGGGATTGGCCATTAATTAAAAACAACCCCATGAGACCAATCCCAGACGCACCTGGTGCATCCCACAGCAGCAGAGAATCATTGGTTACATTTCATTTCTGAGGCCTCTCAGCTTCTCAGGAGAAAAATCCTAAGGAAAGGATTTTTCATAAAATATGTCCGTGATACATAATGACAAAGCATTAACGTGAGAAATACATTGTACAAAACTACAATAATCACCAAGGTCTCTATGATCTTCCAAAATCCAGCATGTGTAAACTTTGTTAAATCAGTAGTGATGCAGTTTGACATATGGGAGGCTTGGGAGATTTGGATGAAGAGCATTAACCCTGGCACTTGAGGTTTTTTTTGTTTGTTTGTTTGTTTTTGAGGGTTTTTGTTTGCTTTTTAAAAGAAAATGTGTACACAAATTAATAGATGTTGGGGTTTTTTTGATAGTTTTCATTTCACCTGCCTTCAGACATCTATAATGTCATTTAAACTATTAATGGCATTTAAACTATTTATCTGAAGCTCTTTTTGGAGAATCATAGAATCATTGAGGTGGGAAGAGCGTTCCAGGACCATCCAGTGCCACCCCAGCTCCACCAGCATCACCCCAAACCCTGTCCCCAAGGCCACATCCAGACTGCTCTGGGACAATTCCAGTGACTCCAAACCTACCTGGGCAGCTCAGCCCAAGGCCTGACCACTCTGCCAGGGACATTTTCTTTCCCAATCTCCAACCTGTGCAATTTGAGGCCATTTCCTCTCATTTTTTGCCTGCCCCTCCTGTCAGGAGCTGAGCAGAGCAATGAGGTCCCCCCTGAGCCTCCTTTTCTCCAGGCTCAGCCCCTTCCCAGCTCCCTCAGCCATTCCTCAGAACTCTCATATTCCAGCCCCTTTCTCTGGTCACACTCCAACATCTCAATGTCCATTTTTTTTTTAAGTGAGGGAGTCAATGTCCTTTATTTTGAAGTGAGGGACTTTCCTCCTCCAGTGGGAGGGAACCTGGCATTTATAAGGGCAGAAATAACCTCAGCTGAAAGCAGTTGCTGCAGACGACCCAGGAAACACAATTCCAGCAGCACACACCCTCCTGATTCCCTGCACAGATGCTCTGGCAGTGCTTTTTCCCTGGTTTTTTTCCCACCTGCAGGGCTGGGAGGCCTTTGGGAGGAGGGCAGGGTTGTCCCGGGGCAGTGGCCCTGGAGAAGCGGAGCTGTCCAGCACCTCCAGCTCCTCAGGGCAGGGCTGCTGCTCCAAGAGGGGACAGGAGAAACAGGAGAAACCTTCACCATTCTCCCAGCAAACACTTCCCTGCTCCACAGCTGCTCCCAGCCTGGCTTTTGAAGCCTCCCTGTTGCGGGGGCTCGGGGGGCGCCGCGCGTGGCTGACATCATCCACAAATGTTCAGCACAAGTGGGGCTGGGCCGGAGGAAGCTCTGCTTTGGAAGATGCTCTTGGAAAGGCTGCAGCCTTCCAAGCTGGCTCCTGAGCCCTGCCCTGTGATGCACGGCCTTTGTTTTGCATAAATGTTTGTTTTAATGAGGTAGCGCGATGCAGATCGTCCAAATGGAAAACATGTGATGCACCCTAGGCAAGAGAAAGGCAATAACTACACAGATTTTTGAGGGGGGCTAGTCATACCACAGGCTACCATTATAACTGAAAAAAACAACAAGAATTTTAATATAGCTGTCTGGCCAAATATATTAATTTAAACTGAATGGCTTTTTCTGATATTATAGCTGTGAGGCACAATGTTCTACTGGCAGGCATCTTCAAAACCTTTTTTAGAAGATTTGCTTCAAATTATTTCTGTGCACCAGATCTTGATGGTATGTGCATTTGGGAGTCTGACCAAAGGGGGGAAAAAAAGCTTTTGATTAAATCGATGACCTTTCCTGGAGGTTGAAAGAAATGGAGATTGTAATACAAAAAGCTGCCTCCTCCAACAGTGTTTTCTTCAAAACATTTACTCTGAGCTCTCCTCCATTAACCTTGCCCTAAGTTTTTCACAAATGTTTGTATCCTTGTGCCAGCACAGAAATATTCTTTCCCACCAGCAAATCCTTTCAAATAAATTTCAGTCATTTCTCTGATTATTTCCCCAAATAATTTCCTGACCACCAATTTCCATTCTTTGCCAGGGAATCCTGATGTGTTTCTCCAAAACCTAGCAAAACTGGTTTCCCTCAGCTAATTGGATGTCTTGGCAAACTAAAGACATTTTCCTGCTTGCTTGAAGATGAAAAGTGTGATCATTTCTTAATTATTTTCCAGATTGATTTCACTTGATAAAAAATAGCATTGACTTATCCTGGCAAATATCTTTGCACTTTGTAATTATTCCCTGAAGCAAAGCTCTGGGAAGCCACCAAAGCTGAGAAGAACGTGGAACATCCTTCCCCAGAGGTTGATGTTCATGAGAGTTGAGTCTCACAAGGAGAACAATACCTTGTAGAATATCAGATTAGACAACAAAACCATCACAAATTTCACCAAAAGACAGAGGCTCGATAACATCTCCTGTGTGGAGCTGCTGGAGGGTAAACTTTGCTTTTGTGCTCACCTGGGTGGCTTCATTTTCACTTGGGTTGGGACAGCCCACAGACAGCTTGGAGGAGCCTCTCAGTGTTTCTTCTCACACTGTCAGGGGTGGATTTTGGTTCTCTGCAGCCCAGGTTGTCTTCGAGAGCAAAAGAAATCTGAAGTGACCCTTTTTAGGGAACACTTCTGGTTTAGTTTTTTGGTTTTTTTTTTTTTTTTTTTTTTTTTTTTTTGTGGATGTTTGATATATCATAAATCATAAAATCCCAGGATGGTTTGGGTTGGAAGGGACCTTAAAGCCCATCCAGTGCCACCCCTGCCATGGGGTCCCTGCAGGGACACCTCCCACTGTCCCAGGCTGCTCCAGCCCCAGTGTCCAACCTGGCCTTGGGCACTGCCAGGGATCCAGGGGCAGCCCCAGCTGCTTTGGGCACCCTGTGCCAGGGGACAATCTCCCCCTTCCCAGGGAAAAATTCCCAATTCCCAATATCCCATCTAACCCTGCCCTCCTTCATCTTAAGGCTGTTCTCTAATTACTAATTCCCTAATGACCATATCCTGTTTTCATATCCAATTTTTTATGAATTTGTCTACTTACCTGAATGTTTGGCTGAATTTCCAACTCTGCCATTGGAGTGTTTGAAGTTTTTCTTCTAAATACATTCACTTGATAACTTGAAGTTCAGAGTTTTGGAGGACTCAGTGCTATGGCTCAGCTGACAAGGTGGTGTTCAATCAAAGTTTGGACTTTATCATGGAGATTTTTCCCAGCCTTAATGATTCTTTGATTCCACGTCCAAGCCTGCATTGAATTTGAGCATTTCCCAGAAAAAAAGTTCTAATTTATAAGCCTGGCTCTTAGGAAACATAGATGGACTTTTGTTTAATCTGTGCCCCAGCTGTAATTCTCCCAGGATTGGACCTGGAGAGGTGCAGGTCCCACAGGACTTTGGGTGGGAGAGTGCTTTTCTGCTAGTCCTGATCATCATTTTCTGGAAACTTTCTGTATCATATTTAACATTTTATTAGCTCCCCATCTGAGATTTTTGTTTCTTCCACTGATTCCTGCAATTCCATGTATTTCTACCTGTATTTCCCTACCAAACTTGGATTCAGGAAGCATCCAAAGCATGTGCTTGACTTTGAGGATAAGCTTAAAATTCACCAAGTGGTTTGAAAAGCCAGGTGTCTGCTGAGGAAGGCAGGAGCCTCCCCTGAAAGGGAAAATTCAAATCCCCTCCCTCTGAATTATTATAATTTTGAAATTAAGGGGCTCTCAGGCAAAGATATGGGAGTAGGAATAACAGTTCTTTATTAGGGAAAAAAATAAAACTAAAAATGCAATAGTACAAAAAAAGAAAAAAAGCCACTGCCAGAGTGAGACCATGCCCTGTCCCCTGTGTGTCAGGCTGGTGGCACAGTCCCATCCCAGGGGGGCTCAGGGTGGTGGCACAGTCCCATCCCAGGGGGCTCAGGGTGGTGGCACAGTCCCATCCCAGGGGGCTCAGGGTGGTGGCACAGTCCCATCCCAGGGGGGCTCAGCCCTCCTGCAGTGCCAGCTGTGGTTCTGCTGGAGCAGGGATCCTGCACAAGGGGGGAGTTTTCCTCTGCAGCTCCAGGGGGGCTGGAGATGGGCCTGCTCTCCCTCTGGGAATGCAGGGCAGCAGAAAGCTGCTCCTCTGGGAATGCAGGGGGCAAAGGCTGCTGGGCTGTTCCCAGGGCAGGTTGGATCCAGGTAGGAATGCTTGGCTCCTCCCCTGGCCAGAGCATCTCCCATGGGATGGTGGAATTTGATCAGCCCTGCAGGGACACTCCCTGGCCATGGACAGCAGAGATCTCCTGCAGGGAGGATGGGCTGGGGGAGAGATAAAGAACAAACTGCCCCAGGAACTGCAGAGAGCTGCCCCAGCTCTGACAGATGGGAATGGAACACACAGCCCCATTTCCAACCTAAGACACCAAGTATAATGGGGTTTGAGCATCTGCTTAGAGTGAAATCTAAAATTAAATCTCCTTCCTGAATAAGGATGTTCTCCTGAGTCAGCCCCTGCGTGCAGTGCCTCAGCCTGGGCCCTGGCTGTCCCCCGAGTGTGTCAGACACGCCGGATGCTCTCAGAAGTGGTTAATCTGATGAAAGAATTCATCTCCGAGTCATAAAGAAACCACAAGTTTCCTTCACTTTCAGTCTGCTGCTTTGATATCCTTGGTCAGCAGTTCTCCTCAAAATCCATCCCCCAGTGAAGTCCCATCCCTAATGATCTGGTTTATGCATCCTGATTTACCCACAGCATGAAGATGTTTGTCACCCTGCTGTATCCTCTGCATTCTCTTCCTTGGATATTCTGAATATTTGGGGAAGGAGGCTCTTCCCATGTCTTGCCCAGAGAATCTCCATGTGATTGAGCCTGAAATAACACAGTGATTAGAGCATGAATTTATGTGTATCATTTCCAAAAGGTGCTTTAATGCATGAGGTTAATTTTAATCTGAAGGAGTTTCAATTGAAAAATGGTTGAGCAACTTTAAATAAATAAATAAATAAACAGAATTTTTAAAAGTTTAGGGAAAAAAGGCATCCCACTCAATAAGAAAATCAACCTGAGGGAGAGAATCCCTCCAAATGAACTTTCACCTGCAGCAGCTGAACATTTTGTCAAGAGCTGAACACACGAAAATCACCTTTGTAATTGAAGAGTCAATTGTTTTGAGTTCTTTTGTGCAGCATTTATATTAATAAATCAACACATAAGATTTTGGATATTCATGGTGCACAAAGTTCTGTGGTGATCCAATTTAAAAATGGTTGAGTGACTTAAATAAATAAATAAAATTTTTAAGTGTAGGAAAAAATGCTTCCCACTCAATGAGAAAATTACCCTGAAGGAGAAAATCCCTCCAAATGAAAATTCACCTGTAGAACCTGAACACTTTATTAAGAGCTGAACACACGAAAATCATCTTTGTAATTGAAGAGTCAATTGTTTTGAGTTCTTTTGGACAGTATTTAGATTAATAACATAAATCACCACATATGATTTTGGATATTCATTCTGCACAAAGTTCTGTGGTATTCCAATTTAAAAATGGTTGAATCACTTAAAAAAAAATAAATAAATGAATTAATAAATAAAAAATTTTTAAAAAGTGTAGGGAAAAAGGCAACCTGACCAATAAGAATATCAACCTGAGGGAAAAAAATCCTTCCAAATGAGCCTCCACCTGTAGCAGCTAAACATTTTTTTAAGAGCTGAACACACGAAAATCACCTTTGTAATTGAAGAGTCAATTGTTTTGAGTTCTTTTGGACAGTATTTAGATTAATAACATAAATCACCACATAAGATTTTGGATATTCATGGTCCACAAAGTTCTGTGGTTTGGTATAGGAAGCTTGAAAAAAGCAATGTTTTCCAACCTTCCTTGAACTAACTCATATCATCTTATTTGTTTTCCCCTGCAATTCTTTTTTTTTAAAGGACAGTTTCTGGAATGGCAGCTGAGTAACATCAGCCTTGCTGTAACTTCTTTGCATTTTTTTTTTTTATTCCTATTAGAAGCTCAAGCCAGAAAAAATACCCCAGTTTTTGGCAGTTGATTAGAACCACTGACTCTGATTTTTGACTCTGCAGTTATATGGTTCTGTGTCAAATAAGGCATTCCAAATTCTTTCCTGGTGGAGAGAGCTGTGGGGCTGGCAGTGTCTCCATGGGCTTGCTTGGATCCTGCCTGTGATGTTGGCAGATGCTTTGGTTCTGCACATGCTTGGCTTGAACAAAGCCTGCACAAGCCCAGCTTGCAGAGAAATGCACTCCTTCATCACTTTATCCCCGTGTGCTGTTGGTATTCCAGGGGCAAACAAAGCTTCCCTGACCCCCAGACCTGGGACTGCTGATGTGCAGGACCCGGGGGAAGTTTGGGATTGAGGGTTCTGATTCAGGAAAGTGTCTGAGAAAGTGCCAAATTGTCCTTCTGGTGTTTGCAATTCCTTCTGTCCCAACTCTCACAGGAGGATTGAGGAGCAAGTGGGAGGTTGAGCTCTGGAGGGAGGTACTGAGTGGGGCCTGACACTGCTGTGTTGGGAATTCAGGGATGCAGATGATCCCAGGGCTGACCCTGAGCATGTCCTGGGCTACTGTGGGCAAAGGACTGGGGGTTATCTCCTTGAAAACTTTGAGAATCATCCTCCTTCCTTCCCTGGCTTTCACAAGTGAAAACCGAGTGTGGAAACCACTTAAAAATACCAGCTCAAGGGAATGCTTGGTGTTTTCAAAGCCTGTGTTATTTTTGTCAGACCCAGCAAGTCTGTCCTGAGCTAACAAATGTCTTCAGCTGTCCCCAAAACCTCATTCTTTGGCAAATCACTGCATTGCCCATAAATAAATATGGTTTCACTGAGCTGTGATGGATGAGATGCAGAGTGGTGAGAGGTCCTGGAAAGTCTGGAAGCTTGGAGGGGAAGGAGCTCTGTGTTTGAGTGTTCAGGTGTTAAACCACCTGCCCCCCCCCCCAAAATACCTGTGTTTATTTGGCAAAATAGACTGATCTGCTGAGGATCTCCTGAGGCTGCCCTGGCTCTGTCAGCAGTGTCAGCAGCTCAGGGTGGAAGGATATTCCACATCAGGAAGAAAAGTCCAGGTTTTCTGAAATTTTTCTGCATTTTTTTCCCCTGCTGTTCCAATCAGCTGAAGCTCTTATGCCAGTGATAAATCCCACAGGTGTCTGACTCACACTGGACGTACAAACCAGTGGCTACAATCATTTGTGCATGTGGGTGTGAAGGAACCTAACCAGGCTTAATAACAGCTACAATGAAACATCTCATAAAAAGGGAAAATTTAAAAAAAATAACTCCCCAAACCTGTGAAACCACATCCATAAATTTGTTCCTTACATTTTATGTAGTCTTCACTGAACTCAGTGAGAACGCAGCGTTGTGTAAAGATAAGCCAGCTGTGAGGCTTTGCAGGACTGGAGTTCATGTCTGTGGTGTTATTTTCAAGCCCAAAATGAGATCATTCAGAAGAAATCCAGCAGTTCCAGTCACCAAGTGACACATCACAGGTACCAGCAGTGTCCTTTGTTGAACCTAGGAACTGAAAAGCTATGAAATATTAGCACTCAACTGAAACATAAATCTTAGTTACTTTAAAGTCTAAGGAAAATTTTTCTACTTTTTCTTTCCTGTTCTCTTTTCCCTTTTTTTCAAATGCCAGTTTATAAAAATAAAATGATGATGGCATGAATAACATTTTTTTGGCCCTCCTACCATAACCTATTTGCCACTTACAAACCAAAATGGGTTGGATTGGAAGGGACCTTAAAGCCCATCCAGTGTGATCAGTATTTTTAATTTAATTTTGTAATTGCTATAAAACCATGTAGCCATGGCAGGGACACCTCCCACTGCTCCAAGCCCAGTGTCCAACCTGGCCTTGGGCACTGCCTGGGATCCAGGGACAGCCCCAGCTGCTTTGGGAAACCTCTGCCAGTTCTTCACCAACCTCACAGCCAAGAATTCCTTCCCAATATCCCATCTATCCCCACCATTCCCTGGGTGCTGTCCCTGCATCCCCTGGGAATTGTCTCTCTCCAGCTTTCCTGGGGCTCCTTCAGGCCCTGCAAGGCCACCCTGAGCTCAGCCCAAAGCTTCTCCTCTCCAGTCTGAGCAATCCAAATTCTCCCAGCTTTTCTTCATGTCTTGGTTGTTAAAATGGAATTGTGTGAGATTCTGGTTACAATTTGATGGGGGGAAAGAGGATCACCCCTCCATCAGGATCCTCAAATCTTGCTGGAGGGACAGTCTGGGACAGACCTTTCTCAAGGACATCCTGTCCAGATTTCCACTGCTCCTCTTGGGGAATTGCAGTAGGAATTTAGATCCAAATGGTTTAACCAGTCTCTTCTGTAGAGCAGTCACCATCCTGCAGTGTGAGAAGTTCTGGGCATTCAGAAGTGATTCAAAGTCAGATCCAAACAGGATCATTTGAAAATCCACCTTTCAGTTGGAACTAGAGATGCAGGCACAGCCTGCAGGTGACTGCCATGGAGAGTTTGGCATTTCCCAGGGCCAGGCCCAAAACACAAATCCTGTCAGTGTAAGTGCCCCATTCCATGGAAAAATGCTGCATGCAGAATTTAATTCCTTTTCCACTGGATCCCAGCTAATTGTGAGTGGTTGTTGGGAAAGTCACGGGCTACCAAGGTAATTCAGCACACATGTTGTAGCTTTTCACACATGTCTGGCAAGCCTCTCACAGTAGGAGAAGGCTCTAGGGATTCTTTGCCCAGCCCTAAATCTTGCATTAAATCCTATTAATTATTGGTTCCCTCCCTGTTTGCACTTCTGCTCATTTTTTGTAATTGGGCAGCATTTTTTTGTGCCTTGTAACACAATTAACTTGGAGCCCTCTGAAACTCAGAATTCCCAGTTTGCAGAAAACTGTCATATTGTGTCACTTGGTTCAATTCCCAGTGGGTTAAAACTTTACTCCCATTGGAGCAAAAGAAGGTTTGCCATTCATGTTGGTGGAAGCAGGGCATTGTCTTTATTTTCATTTATATGTATCTATTTCTTGATACTATATTCATATTCTATTTTTATTTCCTAAAACACTGTATGACTTACAAAGGGTAAAAAGGTTGTGATGATCATGACAAAACCCAGGTCTGTAAAAGCTCTGAGTTAGATTTAATTTGGCAATTAACTATATTCAGTGTTCTTTTTCTAAATGCCCACAATTTTTATCCATTAAAGTAAATGAATAGTCCCCAGGAGAAAATATTTTGGTTTATTGTTGCCAAGTCCTTTGATTTCACTGTAGTACTTTAAAGATAATAATCTCATTTTCTTATATGCTGTTGGAAATGTCTTTCTCTAGATGTACTGAGGTTTGAGAATACAGAAATCAGATCAGGTAGGACTTAAAGTGGAATTTCTTGTGTGTTTGGAATAGTTGGTATTTGACACCAGGCCTTACAGATCCAATGTGATCAGTATTTTTAATTTAATTTTGTAACTGCTATAAAACCATGTAGCTAAGCAGTGTTAGTTAAAAGAGAATTTTTAACTTCTTTTTACCTCACAAGGCATATGGTATTAGTGGATCTTAGCAAGAGACAGAAATATCAGATAGTTACAGAAATGTGTGAATTTCATCCTTTTTGGATCACACAGCCTGGTCTTGGGAATATTCCTAGGAGAGGTAACAACACACTTCCCAAATGCTTAATTTCTAATGAGTTTATTGAATCTTATGGCAAAACAGAGAATTTCCTTTTCTTAGAGGGCAGCTGTCTAAGTGGAAAAAGGTTGATTGACACTGAAGAAAAAGACTGATGGGAAATCCCTTTTTTCCTGTTTTTCAAAAATTTAAATTACACCTGAATTCATCCTTAGTATTTCACAGTCCTGAGGGTTCCTGCTTGTGCCCGCTGGAGTGGGGGTGGGCTTATCCCTGAGTGTGGGCATGGACCTCAAGGTGCTCCAAGAGTGGCAGATTTGAGTTTTTAAGAATGATCTGGATTAGCCCTGGTCTGTCGGGGTCACTGAGTTTCAAACACAGATATTCCACATCTGTTTCTTGTTCACAGCCACTAACAAAGAAGTACAATATCAAGAGAGTCCCAAACAGCAGAGTGTGAGAGACACTTTAATAGGTTCCATTCTTGATGAAAATCTTGGAGCAGCCTCCCTAATACGGGGTAGAAATCCAATATTCCAGACATATTTGCTGTGTGAAGTGGCCATCAATCCAGGGATGGGAGGACTTTGAAGGACACTGACAAATAACCACTTCAAACCATTGTGTAGTTCAGTTAAAATTACCTAAAGCATTTGGAAGAAAGTGAGGAAAAATGTTGGCCTTTGACCTAGAGGTTGCTTCTTTTTTTCCATGAAGAGAAGTTGCTTTTTTAAAAGGTATTTTGGTTTGGTGTTTTCTCTGGTTTTGGGTTTTTGTTTTTTTTTTTTTGTGTGTCCTGCGTTATCATTGTCACTTAACCAGCTTTAAATTAGCATCAAACATAAAGGTTTTCAAATATATTTCATATTTCATAAAGGTTTTCATCAAATAGAAAGGTTTTCATATCAGTGGCAACTTTGAGCTGGAAATTTCAGTTCACTTTAATTTATCAATTAATTAATCAATCCACACAGCACTCCTTTGGCATTTGGTGCTACAACCTGATATTTGAGAGATGGAAAATTAAGGAAAAAAAGAAGGAGAGTTCAGGTCAGGTTCATCTCATAAAGGCAGAGTTATCCAAAAGCTGGGAACAGCAGATGCTCCCTTTGCAGGGAAGAGAAGAGAAATGAAATACATTAAAGGTGCAATTCATCTCATCTTTTTCAAGTAGCTGTTGTAGGTGAGCTTGAACAAAATTATGAAGGTGGTTGTGTTGGGAGTTGCAGAAATCTTGGAGAACTAAGGTAGTTCTGACACCTGCACTTAAAATCCTTCAAGTCTGATAAAGTGAATCCCACTTCAGCAGAGAGGAATTCAATTCTCTATCTGCAGTGAGTGTCAGCACTTCCCTGCTATGAAGGACATGAATTGATTGTTGAAAATAATTCCAGTGTCATCTAAACAGACCTTCTGTTTATTTTTTATTATTTATTGGAAATTTATTTATCATTTATTATTAATATTATTTTTATTATGAAAAATATTTTTATTAATTATTTATTCTTTCCCAGCTCTGTGGTGTTTGTTTCATGTAGCCACTAAAGCTGGTCTCCAGAAAAGGTGGGCAAAAGGTGCTGTAGCCAGCAAAAATATTTTGTAAAATCTGAGGCAGCTTGGGTCCCAGATAGAGTTGGTAAATGAAGTACTTTGATTTTCACTCTGAAAACTTCCAGGGTTTCTTTTCTGTAAAGTTTTTTTCCATGGGAAAACAACCCGTTCTTGACTGCTGTTATTTCATGAAGTAATGTTAAATAAAAAAGGTGTCCCCAAATCAGGTTCTGGCTCATGTTTTCAGTTCTGCCAGAGAGTGAATTCATTGTGAGAGGAAGGAAGGTGGGGATGGGGGAAAAGTCACAAAGGGGTTGATGGTCCACAACCCCTGGTTTGGAGCAGCTGAAGGGAAGCAAAAGTGGGAAGGACGAAGGACGACCAGCCCTGAGTGCAGGGTGCAGAGTGATGGAGGGTGCCAGGGCAGCAGGAAAAATCCTTTTTTAAATTATTCTCTTTACTGAAAGGCATCAGTGCTGACTTGGGAAAGAGCAGTTCGTTGCCTGGAGTGGAGGAAGTTCCTTTCCAGGGGCAGGGAGCACCATCTAGTGACCACAGGGCTGCCCACAGGGCAGGGAACAGGGAAAGGCATGGGGACATTCCCTGCTCCTCCTCTGTGCTGGCAGGGAGGGAATTGAGAGGCACAAAAGCTTGGAAGCAGTGCTGGAGGAGAGGATGCTTTTTGTGGGATGCAAGCTGTGTCACCCCTGTGATCAGGTAGTGATAATTATTTTAATTACGTGCCTTTATGGGCTCCTGGTGTCCATGTGGTGTTTGGATTTTGGGGAATGCCAGTGCCTGGCTCCTGGAGCTGACCTCCACATTTCCAGCCATGGGTCAGTGGGTGTGAGCCCATCCCAGAGCTGTGTCACAAACATATTTTCTGAAAAATACTTTTGCTAGGATTTCTCTCCTGAGAAGCTGAGAGGCCTCAGAAATGAAATGCAAACAATGATTATCCGCTGCTGTGGGATGCACCAGGTGCATCTGTGATTAGTTTCATGTGGTTGTTTTTAATTAATGGCCAATCCCAGTCCAGCTGTCTCAGACTCTCTGGTTAGTCACAAGATTTTATTATCATTCTTCTCCTTTCCTATCAAGCTTTCTGATGAAATCCTTTCTTTTATTCTTTTAGTATAGTGTTAGTATATAATTTTCTTTTAATATATTATATATCATAAAATAATAAATCAGCCTTCTGAAACATGGAGCCAAGGCTCTCATCTCTTCCCTCATCCTGGGACCCCTGTGAACCCCTCCACAGAGCTGGATCCCATCTTTCCCAGGATGGAGTTTGTCCTGGTCCCTCAGACCTGATGCTGCATCAAAGCCACTCAGGCATGGAAGGAAGAGATCCCTGCAGCAGCCCCAAGGGCACAGCATTCCCAGGGCCAGGGGACCAACCAGGGGTCTGGGGAGCAGAGCCCATCACCCCATAGCTGCTGGTCCTGCAGCCCCATACTGGAATTCCTTTCTCTCCTGGGCACTTGTTTGTTTCACTGTTAAAACCCTGGTTGTGAGACCTTTCCTTGTGCCGAGGGGAGATTTTACCCCTCTGTGAGCAGATTCACTGATATTTTCATCAGAGCTCATGGAAAACTGGGAATTAAAGGGAGACAATCCAGCTGAAGGGCTTGGTAAGAGTGTACTTGACCCTCATACACCAAACTGGGCATGGCCAAACTGATGTTGGGAGCTGCATTTTGGCAAAATGCTGAATTCTTTTGAGAGGATTGAGACCTTTACAAATGTGTCTTCATGTGCCATGAAGCAGCAGTAATTTTCTTGGACTTCTTAAAACCTGCTTCCAAAAACTGCAGTGCAGATTCTTTTATTGTGCTCCAGTTGTTTTATTTGTAGCCTGGTTGTGCCTAGAGGAGAGTGTCCTTTTTACCTGGAAGGTTGGTGAGAAGAGCAGAACTCATTTCTTTTCTCTGCTGTCTTTTCTTTTAATACCCACATCTGCAGACGCTGTATGTACCCATACCAAGCACAACAGAAGGGAGAATGGATCTCCAGTTTTCCAATGATAGACCCAGAGATTTTTGTACAGTTCAAGGGATGAAGGCCACCTTATTACCATAGCAGAGTGTGTCTCTAATCTCTTGGTCAGCCCAGGGCAGAGTTCTTGCTTTACCTCCCACACAGCAAGAAGGATTGCAGTTCTATTTACACAGGGAATACTGCAATGTATTTCCTTCATATTTCATAGAATCCTGGAATGGCTTGGATTGGAAGGGATCTTAAAGATCTTCTAATTCCAACCCCCTGCTGTGGGCAGGGACACCTCCCACTGTGCCAGGCTGCTCCCAGCCCCAGTGTCCAACCTGGCCTTGGGCATTGCCAGGGATCCAACTGCTCTGGGAATTCCATCCCAGCTCTGGCCCACCCTGCCAGGGAACAATTCCTAATCCCCAATATCTAATTCCTAATACCTCAATTCCTAATTCCCAATATCCCATCTAAACCTGCCCTCAGTTTGAAGCCATTCCCCCTTGTCCTGTCACTCCATGCCCGTGTGACAAGTCACTCTCAGCTGAACCCATGTAAAATGCATTTTAGGTGTTCAGGTGACTACACACATTCTGAGCACATCCTGGTACATCCTAGAAAGGATGCAACATGCAAAACAACTTTTCTATTTGGAATTTCATCTTCTTCATGTAGGACTCAGTCTGATAAATTTTTTTTGCTTGATCAAACCAAATCTTCGGGTCTGTCCAGCACCCTGTTGGTTTAAGCAGGCTTAGATCAGCATAGGTTGGATCCTTTATCTCCAGTTTGGAAAGATCTTCTCTAAAGAGGGAACTCTTGAGTCCTAAAGGTAGAAAGCACTCCAAGTACATTTTAAGGGTGTTCAGGAAAGAGTTTAAGCACAGCTGTAAGTCTAAAGCATGTGCAAGAGCCCTGCTTTGATCAAGACACTTCAGCACATGTTCAGTGTTAACACATGCTGGGGAGTTTTGCTGCTCCATAGTTCCCAGATGAAGGCTGAAGGTAGGAGAATATTCCAGCTGAAAGGAGCCAGGACAAATTAGGCTGACAAGCTTCAGAGAGAAATTAGAGGGGAGCATTAGGTGACTTGTGTGGATTGTTTTTCCTGTTTTTATTCTCTTTGTTGACCAAGTTTTTCAAACTCACAGATTGTTATTTCAGACAATAACACAGAGTTGCCTAACATAACAAAAGCATTTTTTTTCTTTCTATTTAACCTTAAAAAAAAATCAGAAAAGAGCAAAATTACAGAAGTGTTTGTACTCTTTTGCAACTGGATGATGGTGATTTGATAACCCAATATTTTCCTTGCCTCACAGTACCAAAGCTCTGCTTGCAATTGGATCGGCCTCAGCGTAAGCACTCAGAAATCTGCCTGTGGGTATTAGTTTGAAAGTCAAATAAACTGCACTGGATTCTTTGGCACAGGATGTGTGCCAGCTTCAAATGGCAAAATCCTTACTGGGCTGTGGGCTCTGTAAAACTTATATAATAATAATAGAGCTCAGCAGTGCTCCTTATGCTTCCAAAATCCTTGTGTAAACCTAGAGGAGGTTTGTGTATATGGAGGTGGGATGGAGAAGAATCATTACTAAAAACTGCTTGTGAATGAATTTGTTAGATCCTCTCCACTGGGGAGCTGGAACTGATCCTTGTAACCTCTTGATATATTGGAGGAAAAACCAAAATATCAGGGGCTTAACTGGAGTGGAAGTCACCCAACTGAAACATTATACAATGCTTTGAAATTTCAAGAGAAAGGTTCTAATCTTTTGGCTGTCTTGCTCATTGTTTGGAGATGAAAAGGGAGGAAATCAACATCCCCATGAAATACAATTACTATAAATTGCTTTCTTTTCATACAGTTCATAATGGAAATAGGAAAGTTAGCTACTCTGCAGGAGCACTGTAATTTGGTGGATGTAGACTGCAAGAGCACATTCAGCAGTGCAACACTGCATTTCTACATGAACCAACCAATGAGACTATTCAACATTGTATAGCTGTGCTGATTCCAGATTGCTCTGAAGCCCCAAAAAATAATCTTTACAGTGGAAGAATCCAGAGCTCCTTAAAGTGAACTCTAAAACCGAGCTGATCTTGTGCAGGGAGTTGATCCTGAGTCCCAAAGATGGGATTTGATCATCTTGGAGCTCTTTCCTACCCCTGTTTGTCACTGCTGCATCCAGGGATTCCCAGCTCTGAGGCCCCCATGGGAGAGCTGGAAATGAGAATTCTCTGGATCTGGCAGGGCCATTCCCATGAGCAGGGGAGGGTGGATGAGCCTTTGCTCTGTCCTGCTTTGGGGGAGATGGAGCAGCACCTGCAGGACAAACCAGTGAGGGACTCTGTGAGCACCTCTGCAAAAATGCATTTCACCTTTCTTGGGTTGGGATAGGAGGGGAGAAGTGAACTGGGACTTTCTTTTGTCTTTGTGTGTGGAAAAACTGTGTGTTGAATGCCAGCAGTCATCACCAGCTACAGAACAAACCTCCCATTTCCTTTTTTTTTTCTCCTAAGGTTGGGAGAAGGCGGCATTGGGAGAGGGTGAGGTCATCTGCTTCCACTAAATAATGCTGCAATGAGCCATTCACTATTTCTTGTTCTTTTTATTGTACCACAGTCCCTGGTCAGAGGGCAGGACCTTACTAGAGCTGGAATTGTCTTCCAGGCAACCTGTGCATGGTTGGGTGTTGTCATAGGGAGCAATGAGAATTTATAAACCTGTTAGAGCAGGACCAGCTTTTTATTTTTTTTTTTTTTTTAATAAATTAATTCTGACTTGTTCTAATTTTTCCTTCCATTTTTATGGGTTGTATTTTCAAGCTTTTCTCTTCAGGCTGAAAGCTCAGAATCTCTTGACACCAGGAATTGTATCTTTTATGAAAATACAGAAAACTGTGAGGGTCCTAAGTGTGAAAGGGTTGTGCCAGCACTGGATCCTGACTGGAATACCCTGGCTGGTACTGTGGAAGCACTTTGCCTTTCTTGCATATTTTTTTTTTTAAAGTTCAGGTCTTTTATACAAAGGCCTGGGACAGGGACAGTGTTTTGTTTGCACAGCTGGGAATTCTGGGGTGCCCCATGACTGCCAAGTGCTCTGAAAGGACAAATAAAAATATAACACTGAATAAAAAATGGCCATCATGCTCTAAGCAGGAACGGACCTGCCAGTGAAACCATCTCATTTCCATTCATGAATAGAGCTGTGAATTAAGGGAAGAACATGGAAGATTTAAGACTGTTTATGGCATTCAGACATCTGCTTTTGAAGTTTTATGTCATTTTGTGACTTCCTCTCCTCAGTAAGAAAGAGACATCCAAAAGAAATTATTGTCCCCAACCTATCTGCTTGTTCTCTAAGGAAAAAAATGTGCTCAATCAGATAGGCTGGAAAGTGTCAATAGCTCAGGAATGCAGGAATGAGGTTAATGGACAAATATAGACGTGGTGTAAGCAGGGCCAGAGCTCATTAACATATTTGGAGTTACACCCATTTATACCCAGCCTGGCTTTGGCCCTGGATCAGCAATTCCCCAGTGACCAGCCTGCATCAAACCACTGCTGAATTTGGCCCATTTCATCTGACATCTGCATCCTGCCTCGAAGTGGCCTGTCACACTTACTGCACATCACATCACACCTGCCCAGGCAGCCATGGGCAATTGACTTTTTTGTTTAAAAAAAACAACAACAAAAAAAAAAAAAACAAAAATTTTTTACAAAAATTCAGTCACATATCATCAAGAAAAACAACATTGTTTTAGGACTCTTATCTCTTCACTCCCAAATATCCTGTTTCTTCGAGCTGCGGTGGCCAGGACCAATAGAAACCTCTTCCTGCCATTGGCTGACTTCATTTCCCAGAGTTAGCACAATCTCATCCGCTCTAAACAACCTCATCAAAACTTCTTTCTGGTCAGAGCGAAGCAATAATTATTATTAGCAATTATTAGCGATCAATAATCTTGATCACATTATGGCAAGCACTATTAAGGTAAGGAGGGGGTACCTTTTTTTGGTTGGAATTTTTTTGCTCACTGGCGTGTTCTTTGGTTTCCTTTATCAACCTAGATAAGTTAGAATTGGGCAACACCCCCACTGCCACAATAGAGGACAACAAGATTTCCTTTGTACTGCCTAGTAAATTTCCTTTTTCCTACTCCAACCATCCGCAAGGCTTAAAAACTTCAAACTCGGAAAAAAAATTGGGTTTTTTAAATTCACTGTTCAGTGGTGTGGATTGCATAGACGAAGCCCTTTTGCGAGAGCTTCTGAAATTTCTTGTAGGTATCCCTCGGACAACTTGGATGTGTTTGTGGACTGCCATGAGGGGAGAGGGTGTGCGCTGGAAGGAAAAACCGGGCTCCTAAGGGCACTAAACCTTTGGATACTTTGAAATGTTTCTCTTGCGGATGGGGACACAAATGGGAAGGAGAGGCACCAGCTCTTGTTTCTCTCTCTCATGCAGGTGTTAATTATGTGCTTTTCTAGAAACTCTTAACTTTAAACTCAGGACCTTTCTGAATGTTATTTTAATGGTGGTGGGAAGATCTCACGGGCGTGTTCTTTTCTATTGTTTTAATTTTTTGGACAATAAAAATCTCCTCTTGGTGCATAACTTGATCTCGGTGCATGGTTTGTTGGCTTTGGGGTTTTTTTTATAAGATGGCTTTGCTGAGTTGTTTTGGGCTGTGTCACTTAGAAAGTTGAATAAATCTGTCTGTCTGTCTAGTTTTTGTTTCTTGGGACAACAGTTGCCAGTAGAGCAATAGTTGTGATTAATTGCAGAATGTAACGGTAATTAAGCAATTTGTGATAGTGAAACTAATTTTAAATTAGTAACTAAAAATTGTAACTAATTTTACGTAAAGAGCACGGACAGGGAGGACTCTGCTGTGTTGTTTTATCAGGTTTGGGATCAAGGTATTGTCGGATTCAGGACCGAGGTATTTGTTTTCTTCGTGGCATTGTCTGTTTCTGTACTTTTCTAATTATGTCAGAGATTTAATGAGGGGTATGGAATAGCCTGGCTGTTGGATAAGGAGGGCTGCACTTGGACTTTTCAGTAAATTCTGCTCCAGTGTTTACATTTCAGAGATCATTTGATGCTTTTTGTTACGGTTTTGGGAAGCTGACAGTAGTGCCCGAGGGCAGTGTGATTAAAAACCTTTTGTTTTTGTAATCACTGATGTTTTCATGGGGCTATCAATAGAGACATAGATCTGACTCTCCTCTGCACTGCTGGCCAGCATCTGCTAAATGCAAAGTAGCTCCTGAAACTGAATTCCCTTTGGTTTTGTCGTGCATTTCAGAGCATGCAGGACATGGCAGGCACTTAATGAAAATCCTGAGTTTTAGGGAGTCAAGTTTTGGCTGAAAGAAGGGCTGTGAACTGAGGTTTTAATGATGGGTTTGCTTCTATTAATGAGAATATTGATGCAAAATTTATTTTCAAAAGTAATGGCACCACGAGATCGGATGCCGTTTGCATTTTAGGTAACTCCTATTATTGAATTCCTTTATGTTTCATATTGACTGAATTTTAATTGGCTAGAAGATTGTTAAATGATACCTAATTGTTATTATTTAACCTCCACCTTACACTTAGAGAACTGTTTTATACAGTAATATAAATGTACTGGTAATGCAATGTACTCAGCAAAATGGAAAAATGTTCAATTCTCTCTCCGTGTCTGGAGTGTGAATCTTACAGGAGGTCTCAGGTAACCCAGAATGTTGAGGATTTTGCTGTCCAGGCTGCTAGGAAGGCCTTACATGCTGTAGCAAGAATTAAAATTTTATTTATGCGAGTGCAAAATGTGAAATGACTGGAAAGAAATGACAGGTGCTTTGTATTCAAGGTGCAGGAAATGTGCTCTGACATGAGGCTGAGACTGTCCAAAGATTTTCAATTCCTCTTCTGTGGGGAGTGGATAAAGAAGCCTTTTAACTGAAGGGTTTCTGAAATAAAGACATTCCCTTTGAAGGCCAGGCAGGTGTTTGTTTAGCTTTTGCTAAACTGCTGCACACATAGATATATATTTAATCCTATAAATATTGAATATAATGGCTTGTGTTGTCTGCTGGCAGCAGGTAGCCCAGCTCTCCCAGTGTGCTTGAGGAAGGTGGAAAGCCTCCTCTGGGAATTCTCTGACTCCTTTGGGGAAGCTGGGCAGCCACTAAATTTCAGAATTAGGATGTGAATGGTTCTGTATTTGTTCACAGCGGGGCAGAGACTTCTCGGAACCTGCAAAGGTGACCTTCCAGTCAGAGTGTCTGATTCATCCTGTCCCTCTCACCACCCTGCAGACAGAGCCGTGGGACACTGGGGCTCAGCAGGAACCCTGCTGGTTTCACTGGGGCTCACTGGGCTCTGGGCAGGCAAACCCTGCTGGGAGATTTCGGGGGCTGTGAGATTTTGGGTGCTGTGAGTTTTTGGGTGCTGGGTTTGATATCCTGAGTGTGCTTTTCCCAGGGGATCACTCTCTCCTCACCCCATGCCCTCCTCCTGCTTCCCCCTGTTCCTTTTTCCCTTTGGAAGAGGAAAGCGCCGTGGTGGGAAGTTTGTCCTGAAGAGGAGGAGGAGGAGGATGAAGCAGTGGCTTTTCCCCAAGCTCTGACAAGGATAAATAATATTAATCCTGACTTCCCCACTGGACCATCCTTGCCCAGGCTAGGGATCTTTCCCTTGGATGGGGAGAGGTCAGTGCAAGAAGTTGTGGAGGGGAAGGTGGTGCAAAAAGGTGCCTGTCCAGCCAGGATTTTGGGTTGGTATTTCATATCCCAATACCTGGAGCACACTGAGCTGAGCTCTCTGTTATGTTTTTCTGGCATTTTCAAGGATGAAATGTGGTTTTTCAAGTAGAAAAAGTCTCCTTAGAGTGAAGATTTCAGGGCTGACAGGTTTTCCTCTGGCTCAGGTGGTGTCAGACAGCTCTGCGGTGGCACAACAGTGCAGAGCACTGAAGCTGAATATTATCAAATAAATGCAATTATTTATATTTATTAGTTACACTAATTACTGTAAATACAATTTTAGAACATATCTGAATTGGGCATCAGTCTTTTGTTTGTGTTTTGCCTTTTATTAGTAGAATGGAGCAAAAATTATTTAAGAGTTACCTTGGGGTGCAGTAAAAATAGTTATCCTGGAGGGGTCATTTTGGTGGTTTTTCCCATTAAATAGAAAAGTCAACTAGAATTCTAATTCCTTGCCATGTTCAAGCCTTGCCCTGTTTCTCTCTTTGGCTGCCAGTGCCACTATGCTTATTCTTAGAAAAACTCTTCAGTAAGTTGACTTTATAATGATTTATTGGTTATACTTGTGAATATTTCTTTAACTTACACCTAAATATGTTCACTTCCACTCTTCATTATTATTTGCTGAAGTGATGTTCATATGGAATCTGTGATTTCAGGGAGAAAAAGTCTGTGTGTTTGATAAAGGACAGGAGAATCTTTGTGGTTTCTGAGGCTTGAGGGTGTGGATGCACTGATTAAAGCAGAATATAGGAGGCAAGATTAATTTTTTTTTGAGGAATCTTATTCTGTGCTTGTGTCTATACCATTAGTTTTCCCTCACTTTCTTTTAGAAACTCCAAGTAGTCACTCAAATGCTTCTGAAAGCTGGAGACAGTTAAGAAATAAATCTGTTCTTGGCGTATGGAAATGTTTAAGGCTTTGTTTAAAGGATTGCATCTGCACTGAGTCCAGCAGAGCTGACACAGTAATTTGTAGTTTTGTTCCTTGCATTACAACAATTATAAAGATTATTATCTATTTTTTTTCCTCCCTCATCTCAGTTAGGAGCTGTTCCAATGGCATATTTAACTTGTTTAACTTTTTAACATATTTAATTCTGTTAACTTTATCAAAGCCTGTAAATCTTTCCCTTGGCTTTGGTGATGTTGAACATTTAAACATTTAAATTTTGCTGAGCACACACCTGAGTGCTCTGGTGAACCAGAGGCAACAACAGAGCCTTAAAGCACTTACCCTGATCCTCCACTCCTTGATCCAAACTTCCACCAATTTCATGAAGGTTTTATCCCAATAAAGGCAGCAGAATCAGAGCTATAATCGTTTCCAGGTAAAGCACTATTTCTGACTCAAACACCAATCTGCAACTTCAAGGCAGAAATGAACAGAAGTTATTCTGGGGGGATTTTTGTGTTGTTTTCTTTTGCTTTTAATCAGCAGTCATTTAACTCAATTTGGTTTGTGTCTTCATATGCCAAAACCAAGTGAAATAGAAGGATTTTGCTTTCTAGAATTAAGTCCCCAGGCAAGGAACAACAGCTGGAAAATGCATATGTTTGACTGTCTGAGCTTGTTGGTTTGTTTGTTTTTCCTGAACAAGAACTACATTATCCCTTAACAAAATGTTTTTCAGCAAGTTCCCCGTGTTACAAAAGGCCTTTCAGAAATAATGTTCAAAGAAACAAGTGCTCTTGGAGAATGACTTGCTGGAAGATAAACACAGAAGCAGTTTTGCAAAATATGAATGCCAAAAAAAAGATATTTATTTTCCAAGCGAAGCTTTATAATTCAATAAAAATATATAATGCTGTTTACTCAGGAAGAAGTAGCCTTTGTATTGCAAGTTTCTAAATCAAGCCAAGAGAATTACTTGGAAAATTGGGGGGAAAAAAAAGAAAAAAAGAAAAATTTGTTTTGTATCACTTGTATTATAAATTTTAACAAAATAAGGGTGATACAGTAGAAAATATCATAGTGCCAAACTTTGTCAGGGTAGCTAATTCATTGACTGCAGTGTGATTTTTATCATACCTATCTTTGAAAAATTCATTTCTTTGGATAAGTAATTATAGAGCCACCCTGCTGTCCTTGACATACATACATACATACATACATACATACATACATACATACATACATACATACATACATATATATATATATAAAAAAACACACACACACATATATATATATATGAGATATATATTTGTGTATTACAGAAGAAATTTTTGCACTGAAAATATCAACAAAAATAGGAAAACTTTGAAGCACTTATGTGAAGAAGGCATCAGTCCTTTGCTTAAGGAGTAGATGTGTTTTTGTGGTTGGAGGGGTTGTTTTGAATTTTGTAACCAAGCCTGCCTGAGGCTGGAGAATGCTGTGTCCCTCCATTTATTCCTGCTCCCTTAGAAGGACTGTATAATCCTGTAAATAATTTATAACTATGAACAGAGAGATTTTAGGATATTTGGTGAGATTTGGCTTGCAAACATTACCTTTCTCCTTGAAATGCATCTTTAGGCACCAAGTTACCAATTTTTACTATGCACAGAGAAAGACTGGACATTTCTTTCAGGAAAGGGATGTTAGTGGTTAATAAATCAAATTCACCATGGTCTTTAATAACTGCTGTGTATGAACCAGCAAGTACCTCTTCTGCTAATTATCATTATCAAACTTGTTTCAAAGTAAAATGAATGAATTGGCAATTATTCGTCACAAGACTGTCATCGAACATTAAAAGTTAAAAAAGAATGATGAGTAATAGTGAATTGTTTTTTAAGGGCTGGGCTGAGGGACTCAGAGTGGACAAGGGAAATGGTGTTTTGGGAGTAGTGAGTGGAAGGAATGCCTAGGATGTGATGTGTTCCCCTTGCAGCGCTGTTTGTTTGCGGTGTGGCTCTGCAGCCGTGGGTGGGAAGTGGTGTCACCAGGCTGGTGTGACCTTGTCACCCTGAGAGAGGAGCTGACTTGCTTAGTCAAAGGTGTGCTCTGCCAACAGATGACAGGGACTGGCTTTATGCAAATACCTGCAGGAAGGGGTGGATCCCAGTTTTCGGGAAGTGGCAGGACTCTTTAAAGCCACCTGCCTGATTTGACAGGGTTGACAGAGTGGCAGACCAAGACACAGTGCCACAAGTGGAGAAAAACCCCCCCAGGAGACTGGAAATGCTTTGTTTGACAAATCCCTCATTGCAGCAAGGAGCAGCACGTTAATTCTACGTGCAAGGTTTTGCAGAACTGCAGGAGGTTTTTTTAAACCTCATTCTTCAGAGCTGAAAAACATCTTTTTTTAGACGCTCTGTTTATTACCTTGATAAACAGCAAAATGCTGCCACAGCAATTACCTTGATGATAAAGGGTCTGTAGACAGATACTTCCTGCATTCATTTCCTACCCAGATAAGCTGCCAAAATCAGGGACTACCAATATAGGAAATGCTTTCAATAGGAACTTCCTATCTGTTAATATCTAATTCACTGAAAAGATCTGAGTCCTTCTTGTTTCATATAAAGGTAATGCTCTACCTGATGCTTTTTAAACACTCAAGCCCCAGCACAATGCATTTGTTGCTGTAATAAATTTCAAACCAATGCAGTTATCCTGGACTATGAAAGATCAGCATTTTCCTCTGCAGGGGTAGGAAAAGTGCCCCTGCATTTTATAATAATTGGGAATCAGGATGCTTCAAAATCCACTGTCACTCTGTCAGCTGAAAAACAATCCTCCCTCAAACTCCCTGTTGCCTGAATCCTTTTTTGCTCATTTCTGTACATCTCCAGGTAAAATACACATTTCAGTAGCATTTGAGGTGGACCTCTCCAACAAATAGTTCAGAACATGTTCTGGAGATCTTGGAGATGATTTTTTTTTGCAATCCACAGTGCTCTGCATATTCAACCAAAATGACTGAAGCAGAAATTTTGCCTCACTGTGCTGGGAAGTAAGACCACGACTAACCTGTGTGTTTGAACCTCTGCTAAGGAAAAGAAAAAGAGCACAGGGAAAGGAAATAAAGACAGAAAACCTCCATTGCTAATCATAACTTCAGGGTAATTTGTTTCAGGCACATGAACAGCAGGATGAATGAGGATTTATGAAACCTGGAGTGAAACTGGCCAAAATGAAGTCAACAGTATGACTTGACTGGGGCCAGGCTTTCACTCAAGTTATTCAGGAGTTCAGCCCAAAATTTCTGTGTTGCTTTGCCAGTGATTCTGCTGGAGTCATTCCAGTTTCTGCCACTGTGACTGAGATGGGTATTTTGGGCTTTCCCTGCAGAATTGAAAAGTCCTTTGCTGGGTGGCTTCATTTATATCCCACCTTTTCCTCTGGGATGAGCAGTCCCACACTCAGTTATCTCCTCAGGTTGCTAAATTCGTGTTGCTCTCTGGACCTGGGATCTGAGAATCTGGTTGGGTTTATTGAGGCTGGGAATCTGAGCCTGGATTCACAGGCCATTCCAGACACCATGGTGAACACAACCCTTGGAGATTTCTTGGCTGTGGGACAGGAGGGCTGCTCCTGTGGGCACCTGACCCAAAATCCCAGATACTACAGAGGGTTCTGCAAGCTGGAGGTTAATTATGACAAGTGGCTTTCCCAAGGCTGTGGGTGAAGAAGCTTTAAGAAGATGCCCCTTGGCTTTGGGCTCACAGGGGTGCTGGAGAAATGCACACTTTGTCCTGAAAGCAATGTTCCTCAGATGTGGTTTAGTCAACTCTTATCTGCTCACATAAATTTTTATTATTGTTAATCTTTGGCGTACTCACAGCAGCTTTCCTCATGCGTCAGGTATTCCCTTGGAAGTGCTCAAAACTGTTGCTTTTTACTAATCAGATCAACTCACTAAAGTGGTGGCCAGAGACATTTTTCACATTATTTCCATGCAGGCATTACCTTTTAAAATATTTCCCTGCGATTTGTCATCGAGGCATGGTTACCTCTGCTGTTTTCATGGAATTCAGAATCCGATTGTTTAGTCTACGTAAAGGGGGGAAAACGAGGGGGGTCCTGTGCCTTTAATGTTGTTTATAACGGTTGGACAGAGCTTGTCAGGTGAAGGTTAATTGCTCTCCAGTTAAAGCAGTTCTCTGCACAGATGGGTTATCAGGGCTGAACACTCGTTACAAGATTAATCTCGTTTCCGACAAGACTTCCCTTTCCTCCAACTGATTTTTGCTCAGCCATTGGACCTGTCAGCAGCCGTTAGGAGAAGGGTGGGTTACCTCTGGGATATTAATGCCTGCGAGCAGCCAAACAATGCAGAGCGTGTGTCATATCGGCGGGGAACATCTTTAGGAGACAGCACATTTCAGAGCTCTTCTGAAGGTCGTGATTCATAAACAACAGAAACAATCAGGAGTGTTTGTGTTAACCCTCCTCGTGGACGCAATCTCGTAGGCTGCTTTTTTTGTGTCCCTCCTCATCTCTTTGGACTTGTTTTTTTAGGTCCAAGGGTGTATTTTTGGTGAAAATTTTAGCCAGCAAAGCACCCCTGGTGAGATGTGGAGCCCAAGATGCTTCTGTGCAGTCGCTTGATGGACAAGCCTTCAGTTTGGGCTTAAATGAGAGGCAATAAACCACTCAAAAAAACTCAAACTTTGGGAGTTCTGTCTTGGGCTCTAAGCCAAGAGAGGTTTTTGGGACTTTTTAAATCAGGTTAAAATGAAAGGGGGAGGAAAGGGAGTACAACCTTCATTAGAATCTGTCTGTACTTAGCTATGTCACTTAGGAGCCTTGCTTTACTCATGGTCAGTGGAGAGAAAAAGGGTGTCTATGGGATGACTCAGGACTCCTGCTTGTCAAGGTCTTACCAACATTTTTCAGATACTCCCTGGAGGCATTTCTTTTTCTCCACAGATGTAACATTGGGAAATAGAGGCTATTAATTGATGAACTAAGTTAGGTCCATCAATTAAACCATTAAACCTGTTGAATTTTCCTCTTTCTCCAAGCTGGAGTCATTCAGACATGGCTCCACTGGGCTGCAGAGGTACGAGATGGATGTAAAGTGTGAGGAGAACCAGGCACATCATGTTCTTAGCACAGTATTGCCTTTCTAGCCAAGGCTGCAGCAGCTCTGCCAGTCCAGGCTCATCGTGAGCCTTTGTGTGGACTGAGTTCAAGGAGGCTGCGGCACGAACACAAGAGTCTCGCTGGAGTTTTGGGTTTATTTCAGGAGATCTGATACAACCAAAATAACACAACTTGGCAGAAGGCTCCGGCTTGCCAGATTTCTGCCACGCAGCTTTAGTCAGTGAATTCCGAAACACTAAACAAAAATTCAAGGCAACAAACAGGGTGGCTCTGATGTTTCCGTCGAGTTTCCTGTCCTGGCTTGGGATCAGCTCCATCCTGTCGATGGTGCTGAGTCTCTTCATTGACTTCTGTGAACTTTGAGTCAAGCTGGGTTGTCCCAGCCAAGAAATCCAGCTCTGTGGAGGGTCCTGGGCTGCATAGCGTTCACTGGATGATTTATTTTCAGTTTGTTTTATAAACTTGCAACAAAACTAATAAATTATATAAAAAACAAGTTTTGTTTAAAAAAAAAATCTATCTGCAAGTTTCTGACAATTTCTTAATTTTTATTTTTTAAATTTCCTTTGGATCATCAAGTAGTTTAATAACGTTACTGCTGAATTCTTAGGGTTTCTCATACTAGCAAGATTAAAAATGCATTTTCCTATGATGTAGAATCCACAGGGTTTAGGGAAATGTACTTGCTCCAGTTATGAAGCTGAAATGAAAGGTAGACAGGAATGTAACCTCTGGATGTCATCCTCTTCAGCACTCTGCATTCAGAGCCAAAGCAATTCAAGAGAGTGAATTCCATTACTGGTTCTAATAAGATAGGAAAAGTGCATAGTAAATCTTTACAATGCCAACTAAATCACTGCTGCTTTATGCCAAAGGAGGCAAGTTTAGTAGAAAGTTTTTTAATGGGCCAGGTTGAATTATTTTTAAAAGAAGAGAGTCCCTAAGAGGTTGTTAAATCTCTACTTAGAGCCCTGAATGAGGATCTTGTTTTTCAAGATGCTGATCGAGTTGAGAGTTCCTGCTGCCTGTGCTCAATGAGAATTCAGATGGTTTTGAAGAGGGAAGCTTACACACAATTAGGAATTGTTGTTATGCCACTTACCTGATGTAACTCCTCCTTGTCAATACCACCTTTCTAGAAAAAGGAAATTGAAAGTGAATTTTCCAAGGAAAGGTCTTTTTTTAGCAAAATAATGAAATCTTTAATGTGAGGGCAGCAAGGCCCTGGCACAGGGTGCCCAGAGCAGCTGGGGCTGCCCCTGGATCCCTGGCAGTGCCCAAGGCCAGGTTGGACACTGGGGCTGGGAGCAGCCTGGCACAGTGGGAGGTGTCCCTGCCAGGGCAGGGGTGGCACTGGATGATCTTTAATTTCCCTTCCAGTCCCAACCATTCCATGATTCTGAGATGATTTGGTTATCTCACTTAGAGTGGGAAGCTTTAGATCCTGGCATTCAAAATGAATTATGAATTTCAAAGGTGTTTGTTGGGCAAGTGGGTTGCAGATTTGACAACAGCAACATATTTAAAAACTAATTTATTTCCAAATAGATGTTGGAAATATTTTGATGAACAAGCACAATCTGTGAAATGTGCATTAAGTAAATTACTGACTTTAAACTCATTCTGTGTGAATTTTCTGTCTGCAATGGTGCCCAGATCCTTTTCAATCAGCATGAATGTGAAATCTTCCAGAATCACAGAATCATTGAGGTTGGACAGGACCTCCAAAACAACCAAGTTCCAGCTGTGGCCCATGCCCACCTTGTGCCCAGCCCAGAGCACTCAGTGCCACCTCCAGGGGACACCTGCAGGGATGGGCACTGCAGAGCTCCCTGGGCAGCCCCTGCCAAGGCCTGAGCCCCCTTTCCATGGGCAAATTCCTGCTGCTGGCCAAGCTGAGCCTGCCCTGGCCCAGCCTGAGGCCGTTCCCTCTGCTCCTGTCCCTGTGCCCTGGGAGCAGAGCCCGACCCCCCCGGCTGTCCCCTCCTGGCAGGGACTTGTGCAGAGCTACAAGGTCCCCCCTTATTTGCTGATTTTTTTTTTCAAATTTACTTTTTTTTCTCCACACCTTCATCACATCCTTAATGTAACCTTTTGGGACCCAGACCAGACCAAATTCCCTTTCAAATATGTTTCTCTTCTGAGCTTGGGTCTTCATAAAATTGTTTTCCTCTTTTGTAGAATTTTTATTCAGCCTCCATTCATCTCAGTGTTTCTTGGAAGGTGCAATTCTCACCAGCTCTCAGCATTTTTATTGGGAATCTTGTGATATTTAGCAACTAAGGGTCACTTTCTTGAATTATGTGAACATTTGAAATCTTAAGTGTTCACTGATAAAAGGCTCTAGTTCTAAAAATTTTACTTAAAAGCCAAGATACAGACCCAAACCACATTGGGTTTAAGTACTTTTTTTTTCCAAGGCCTGATCCAAAACTCTCTGGTCATGTTTCTGGTTTGTAAGCTGAGATTCAGATGTTTTCTTGTCATCAGGTTAAATCTTATTCCTGAAGGTGTCAAGAAATAAAGCTGGCAGTTCAGCCTCTTGGAGAAATGTCTTTGCTGTGTAGTAACTGCCAAAAGCTTCAGCTTTTATTTAAAAAAAAAATTGAAAATACTCAAATTTCATGTCACAAATTTGTGATTATATAATCACAAGTAAAGAAAATGCATTACTATTTATATATTCATAGAAATGTTCTCTCCAAATATTGCAGTTTAGGGGGCTTTAAGGCTTTTAGTACACTGCAGAGGATCAATTAAAGATGCTCTAGGTTGCTTGAGATAGGTCAGCATTAAGTAGGGTGTCTGTGACCCCCAAGGATTGCTTTACTTTTTTCCCCCCCTCCTAATTCTCTGTTTCTTTCCTTAGTGAAAAAAAGAGAAATTCAGAAGGTTGAATAGGAAGCTGAGTTAAAATGTTGCAAAAAGTTTTATGTGAAAATCTCAAGGTAGAGGTAGAAGGCAGTGGGATGTAATATTGAAATTAAGGTGACAAGAAAAAAAAAGTTAAATTTTCTGTCACTAAAAATACTCAGAATTCACAATGACATGACCTTAAAAAAAATGGAATTTGAAAATAATGGAAAAATATGTATATTGCTTGTCTTATTTGCCTTCTAATTCACAAATATATTACTGAAAATGAAAACCAACAGTGTTTTTAGCTGATTCCAAAATTTAGGTTCAGAGGAACCTAAGGTTCAGTAAGATCATGAAAGTTGGCAGCCACCATTGTTAAAAAGGAAGCTTGATAAATCCTCAGAATTAACTCTTTTGAAATCCTAGTTAAAAGGATTGGGATGATGCTGAAAATAAAATTTCTAAGCTTGGCAAGGACACTAAAATTAGACTCTCAAAAGGAGGAACTTGATTTAAATCTTATTTTAAATAATTTTCCCACTACTCCATGAACAATTGAAGCAATAATTATCTGTGCCAGTCAGTGCTGCTAAAAAAACCAAACCAAAGTGAAAGGTGGGAAAGCAAAATCTGTTGAGGAAGTTCTTTGAGTCATGAAGTGTCCTAAGGAGGACAAAGTTTTCAAATTTTTTTGAAGATGTCAGCTTTGTATTGGAGAGACACTGTCAGAAAAGGAAAACAAAGTCATTATGCTGTGAATTTTCATGGCAGTGAGTATAAATCTGTAATCCCCAGTGTTCCAGAGACCATTTACAATCACCAGCCTTGTTTAAATGAATGAGAAGGTGGCCAAGAAAAGGAGAACAAAGGCCCAAACTTCCAAAGAAGTCTGGATTTGCAAGCAGAGAAGTGCAATGCAAATTACTGCCTCAGTCAGCCCTGGCTTTCCCAGATTCCCTGGCTGGCTGTTGTATTCCACACCTTCCCCCTGCTCCAGCCACCAGCAGAACCCTCTGGCATCACAGACTTCAGCCTGGTTTTCATCATTCATGGTCTTTTCTTCACCAGGCTTCATTTTGCACAACTTTGTCTCTTCCTCTGTGTTCTTTTTCACTCAGATTGCAATTCCTTTGCTTTACTTAATCCTCAGTTCCCCTCAACTTCTAAACACACATTTCTGAAGGACAGAGCTGGTTTTTCACTGTTTGTCTCTCCTGGAGAGGGACTTTTCACAAGGGGATGCAGGGACAGCACACAAGGAATGGCTCCCAGTGCCAGAGGGCAGGGCTGGATAGGACACTGGGAATGAGGAATTGTTCCTTGCAGGGTGGGCAGGGCTGGGATGGAATTCCCAGAGCAGCTGGGGCTGCCCCTGGATCCCTGGCAGTGCCCAAGGCCAGGCTGGACACTGGGGCTGGAGCAGCCTGGGGGCAGTGGGAGGTGTCCCTGCCATGGCAGGAGGATGGTGGAATTAGGTGATCTTTAGGATCCCTTCCTACCTAAACCATTCCATAATTCTGTGATCTTCACACAGCCATCGTACACCCCTTTCCAGCAGAAACACAGTTCACCCAACTCATCAAATCCAGGTCTTGTTGAAATATTCTAACAGTAGTTTGCTCATGTGGGAAAAATCTTTCCCTCCAAGTAATGAAAATAAGGGAGGGAAACAGTCTCAAATGTATCATCAGCAGCCTCTTGATTAATCCTGTTGTTGCTGGATGGGACATTTTGGCTTTTTGAATTCCATGTGACGGATGCTGGCTCTGGCAGAGGACTGGGAGAGAGAATTTTCAGTTACATCCACAGATCCTCACCGTGACGTGAAAAAAATCACTCTGTATTTTAATAAACAGCTGGTTTATTTTCATATCTCCACCTGAGACACTTTAATTGTGATTTTCTATTTCCCACAGAATTTTCATTAATAGCCCTTAAGAGCTTTTCATCTGACTTGAAATGGGAGATTATTCTGTTCAGCTGCTAAAATTGCATGGGCTGCCACCAAGCTCACTTAATGCTGAAGTTGTTCTAGTGCTCTGAGAAATATCTATTAATTAAGTGTTCTTAGCTCTTATTTGCAAATAGTTCTATTTATGGCTCATATAAAAGATAAATTTGGAATGCAGATTTTTTGGCTACCAAGTTTTAAAACGAGCAGTGTAGGTTTTGTAGCAAGGAATGATGATTTCACTGACACTTCAAAAATTCTGTAAGAATTAGAAAAATATCCTGAGAGATCTTCCTAGAAATACAGAATCAGGAGCTCTGGACTTTGATATAGATAAGAACTAATTTTTCAGGTAACTGACTTAAAAATATTCTTTGTACATGTTACTGTAGTGATTTTTTGGTATATATTGGCACAGTCACCAATATAATATTTAATGTATATTAAATATATACATAAAACCAATCTGTACAAAAAGTGGAATATAAGAAGATGTGGCAGGAATTTTAAATGTTTCTAGAAAATGTTTTCTCCACAATTCTGTCAGAAGCCTGAAGCTTCAGAGGGTCATAAACAGCTTTAAAACACGCGTGGTCAGTGCTGAAATACTCCACATAAGGAAACAAAAAATTTTACTAAAGCTTTAGATCTGTTTTCCATATTCTTACAAAAGAGTTGGTTTCTAAAGATCTGTTTTAGATTTAAGTCTCACTGGAAGTATCTTACAAGAAAGCTTTTGTATACTTAAAAGATGTTCTGAAGAGTCAGAGTTCCCCTGATTACACCAGTGAAGTGTTTCTGGTGGCTCTGATGGAGCAAAATGAATTTGCTAATTGTTTAGGTAGAATTGGTAAATCCTCAACAATCTGTGTTTGGCTGGCTGAAAAATTGAAACTTGAGAAATGGATGTTTTGAAGAGGTGCTCAGTTTAGACAAAGATACCAGAAAGAAAGATGGAGAGGGACTCTGGTAAGGCCTGGAGTGACAGGGAATGGCTTCAAACTGCCAGAGGGCAGGGATGGATGAGATTTTGGGGAGGAATTGTTCCCAGAGCAGCTGGGGCTGCCCCCTGGCAGTGCCCAAGGCCAGGTTGGAGGACACTGGAGCTTGGAGAAGCCTGGGGCAGTGGAAGGTGTCCCTGCCATGGCAGGGGGTTGGAATGAGATGAACTTCAAGGTTTTCAACCCAAACTATTCTGGGATTCTCTGATACCCAAGGCTGGACATCTCCATGTGCATCATCATGAACTCCTTGCCTTGCCAGTGTATCAATCACACCCAGTTAGCCTCATTGCCTGCATGTGTTCCAGGTGAGCTGAATGATGTATTAATAAAAGAATAAGTCTTTTCTTGGTCAAAGTCTAATCTTCATGCTGCCAAGCTCTCAGAGGGAAAATAAAACAGGAAAAGCCCCCCTTCCTGCTGTCATGTCAAGAGATCTCTCAGGTGCCCAGAGAAGATGTGGCTGCCACATCCCTGGAAGTGTCCAAGGTTGGACAGGGCTTGGAGCAGCCTGAGATAGTGGAAGGTGTCCCAGACCACATCAGGGGGTTGGAATTAGATGTTCTTTAAGATCCCTTCCAACCTGAAACTTCGCTTTTCCTTCCCCTTTTATCAGGCTTTTCTCTTTACCTTCATTCCACATCTTGCCTGCATGTGTAGTAGCCTTTGATTATTTATTATTTTCTGATCATTCAAATTGAAAAAATAACCTCTGGCACAGCTGTGACAGTCACACTGCTCACACTTTAACTTCTGCTTTGTATTTATTTCCCTCAGCTTGTGTCTCTTCTGTTTTAGCTGTAAGCATTTTCTGACAAGGTCTGCCTCATCCTTTGCCTTAGTTCTGTGCCCAAGACAGCAGAATCCATTTATTTCTTGCATTTAGCACTGCATAAAATTTATGGTTAGTAAGTACTTTTGAGGCACTGGAAATGTCCTTTTTGCTGCAGAATTACAGCAAGTTTAAGTAAAAGTGCACAGTAGGAAGTCAGCACATTGTGACATGAGTGTTGCCCCACATCTCCCTCTCTGCAGAGTGCAACTTTCATGGTCATTCCAGGTCCCTCTGACAAATGTTTGTGTTTGGGTTGTCATTGCACTGACTGCAACATCTGTGGGTTTGCATCTTTTATCAGCAGAAGAAAAGAAAGGAGCCACATTTTTCTCTTTCATTACAGAAAATGAAATCTTTGTGTCTCCCTACCCAAAGATTTTAAAGGTGGTCAGATTCTTGATGTCACGGATTCATAGAACAGTTTGGGATGGAAGGAACCTTAAAGATCACCCAGTTCCAGCTCCCTGCCATGGCAGAGACACCTCCCACTGTTCCAGGCTGCTCCAAGCCCCAATGTCCATCTTGGCCTTGGGCACTGCCAGGGATCCAGGGGCAGCCCCAGCTGCTCTGGGCACCCTGTGCCAGGGCCTGTCCACCCTCCCAGGAAACAATTCCTTCCCAATCTAACCTAACTTTACCCTCTTTCAGTATGAAGCCATTCCCCCTTGTCCTATCACTACATATCTTCATCTTCCAGGTCTCTTGGAGCCCCTTCAGGCCCTGGAGGGGCTCTGAGCTTTCCCTGGAGCCTTCTTTTCTCCAGCTGAACACCCTCAGCTATCCCAGCCTGGCTCCAGAGCAGAGGGGCTCCAGCCCTGGGATCAACTCCATGACTTCTCTGGGCTCTCTGCAGCAGCTCCAGCTCTTCCCTGTGCTGGGCCCAGGGCTGGGGCAGCTCTGCAGGTGGGAAATCACCTGAGCAGGACACAGGGACAGAATTCCCCCTTTCCTGCTGCCCAGGCTGTGAGATCAGCCCACGCCACAGTCTGGGGAAGATCATTCCAATTGTGTTGATTCTACACTAGTTTTTTTTCCTCACTTGAATAATCCTCACAGCCAGAAAGGCCGAAATGATTTGTTCCTTCCTTACTTTTATTCCTTCAAATACAGAAACAGGATTTTAAAATGTCATGGTAACATTTATCATTTTCTTTTATCACACGTGTCTCAGTGAATGGTTTTTATTCCTGTGGGAGCTCAGCCCATAGGTTTTCCTGGTCTTCTGAACAGCAGGAGCATTGGAGATTGCTCAGGTCAGCCAGGAACTAAATGAACAAGCTCATCTGGTTTTCCCTTCTTACCGAACAACATCTATCATTTCTCTTTATTTAGTCCATGCTTTCATTTTATTGGATTGCAGAGAAGCATAAATGGTGTCTGTTTACATTCCTTACTGATTCAGCTTGAAATGCTGACCAAGTATGGCTTGAGGAGTCTATAAAAAGATGGGGTAGTTTCTGCCTCTCAGACATGTAAAGGTGTTCCTGGAAGCTTCAGACCCAAGTGCAAATCAGTTAAGCCTCCTCGACGATTTTGAAACCTCAAATCCTTTGAAATACTTGGCAACCTGCCTCTTGCATATTTACAGTTACACAACTCACAACTCTTCCCCTCTGTGACTTCTAAAAGTTCCTCCTTCCTTTTTTTCTCTAGGTCCCCTGGCAGCATCACAACAGCTCCTCTGCCTCCCTCCAGCTCTTCCCCCAGCCCTCCTCCCCTTTCTCTCTCTCTCTCTCTCCCCTTAGTGTGGCACATTGTTCTGGGGAAATGGCTTGTTTGGAGTTCACACTTTGTTTTCCTGCTGTTTTTCTGGGAAGCTGGACGTGGCACGAAAGATATGGGAACAGCTTGTAGGAAATGGGTTTGTTTGGGGAAACAATAAAAGAGAAACAGCCTGCTTACCTCTCTAATTCTCCTGGATTTTGGGAGGCCTGGGTTACAGTATGTAAAGACATTTTTGAGGTCATTTTTCAATAAAGCCCAAAGAAAAGCAAATTAAAAAATATATTTTTAATGTATCTTAAGCTTTGCATCCACCCAGCTTCATTTCTTGTAGCAATGTGTGTTAAACACTTGTTAGTGAGGTGTGGAGAAAAACCACCTTAACAAACCATCTCAGAGGTTTCTGTATCTGTGGTAAATGCAGATCTCACAGTTCTGGACAGGAGATTCTCTTCATTTGCATTGATGTTCTCAGCTCACTTTTCCATCAATGGCAGCAGCTGATCTTTTTTGTCTTTCTGAAGCTGCTGTTGGTGTTGTTGCAAAAACCAGTCAATGTCAGAGCTGCAGGGTCTGGATTTTGGCTGATAACTTTGGTAATCACTAGTTTGGAAGAAATATTGCCACAGGGAAAAGCTGCAGGATTTTTCTTGCCACCACATCAAAGATATTGCCACATGCATTTTTCTTTTCTTCTTCACATGTAAAATTAAAAATGGGCCATGACCTGTTTCTGCTGTATATGAGATTCAGCAGAGAGCCACAAGCTCTTACAATCATAAAATTGTTTGAGTTGGAAGGTAAAGGTTAAATTTGTGAGGCAGATCCCTTAAAAAAGGGGAAAAAGAATGAAAGAGTTGAAAAATTTCTGAAGTAATTCAAAGTGATTTCAAAGATTTTATTTAGAAAGGCATTGCTTAAATAAAGTAGTAAGAACTTAGTTTAGAAGCAAAAGCACAGGTGTAAATGGGATCAGATTTTTTTATACTGTCACAAAGCAATTTGTTCTCTGTGTGTGTGTGAGAGAGTCTTTTTGGGATGGTTCTGTTTTGCTTTATTTGGGGACAAACAAAGAATGTTCACTTTGTGTGCCATAGGTATGAAACAACATTTTCTTCTGATCCATTGGTTTGGCTGCTTCTCTAAATGCAATATATCAAAAACAATATCAGTCTTTTGGACTGATTTTAGCTAATGTTTGAGCTAAAACAACAATATCCTTACTTTATGCTGGTTCAGCAGAGTAAATTAAATATCCTTGTAGAAAAGCAGGCACTTCACTTTATTGCTGTTTCACTAAACCCTCTCCTGTGTTTGCCCCCAAAGAAATGACTTAATGCTGTGACATTCAACCCTGTCTTAATTTCATTAGTCATTTTTTGTGTCAGATGACTAAAATAATGTGTGCAGAAGTATGAATCAAGATATTCATTATAAACAATTATAGGAAGGTATGCTGGGCTATACACTGCAAAGGTTATCGTGACAGGAAGTCATATTTTACATACACAGTGGGCATATTTGGAAAGTTCATTCTGAATTTAAAAGGATTACCCATCTGAGCAATAATCCATATGCTCCTGAAATGGGGAATACTATGAGAGGCATGCAGTAGTACATATGTAATTATCCAGTGTATACATGGGAGCTCCAGAGTAAAAGGTGTCTGAGGAAAAGGAAGGGAGAAAAACATAAACAATAGATTTTCTGCTCCAATCATGTGCAAAAATGGAGAGCACTGTTAACAGAGTAAATTTGTAAAAAACAATAAAAATTTTGGGTTAATTCCAGTTGTCTAATGTGGAGAAGTCAGTAAAATATACAGAATTATAGAATCATGGATTGGTTTGGGTTAGAAGGGACCTTAAAAATCATCTTTTTCCCACTCTCTGCTATGGGCAGGGACACCTTCCACTGTCCCAGGCTGCTCCAAGCCCCAATGTCCAACTTGGACTGGGACACTGCCAGGGATCCAGGGGCAGCCACAACTACTCTAGGCTGTACCAAGGCCTCCCCACCCTTCCAGGGAAGAATTACATCAAGACAAAACACACTTGGAAGTGAATAAAAACATCCATACAAACAAAGATGGCTTGAGCAGCATTGCCAGAAGCTTTCAAGCATGGATATTCACAAGATTTGAATGTGGTCAGTGCTCTCTAAATAGAAAAGTGAAAGTTCTAAATACATGTGAAGGTGAACACAGGTTTAGTTGAGGTGTTGGGGCTGGGTTGGACTCGATGATCTTGAAGGTCTCTTCCATCCAAATCATTCTGTGAATTCTGTGAATTCTGTGAACCATCTAAGATTCTCCAGCTGGTTGGACTTGCTCACCCACCCAGCAGACACCCTTTTGTTTTCCTGTGACTTCCTTGGGGTAGGGGATGTTTGCAGCTGAGACTGCCCCGTCAGTGCAGGTTTTCCAGCAGGAAGGTGAGTGACCCCCTGGTGACACAGCCACGCTCACCCTCGTGTGTGCACGTGCACAAACGCCACGCACAGACCCTGCAGGGAAGTGATGGGTCACAAGGAGCTCAGCTCGTGGCCTCCATCCAAGTGTTATTTCCCTCATGCTCTCAGGCATTCCTGAAAAAACGAGGCTTCGCTGGAAAGGAAACTGGTTTGGATGCAATTTTTTTCAGGTTTCCTCAGTGCAGTGGCTGTAAGAATCTCTTCATTCCTTCCCATACATTTTTAATCACTTTGCTGATGAACTTGTCCTTGGTACGTGCTCTGCTTTAGGGAAATTTTAATGCCTGAGTTATTTTTACTTTAAAATTTCCTTAGAGATTGAGGGTGGGATCCTCTAAAAATGTTCATGTGTACATATACTTATGAGTGTGTGTATAAAAATAAACAATTAAACAATTAATTAATTAAATAAATAAATAATTTAATAAACACTTTTAGATGTATGTAATATATATTACACATGTGTATATATGCATATATTACATGTATAAATATATATATGTAATAGATATATATACACATACATATATATGTATGTATATATATATGTATATATATATGTATATATAACATATATAAAATAGGAGTGTGTGATTATACATAAAATTTATCGGTGGTGGGTCAACCCACCAAAGTGAACAAATATTAAATGTAGCAGGACAAATTATAATTGTAATGCAAAATCTCATATTTTTCTTTAGACGGTAGGAGAAGAGTTGTAAATGTTACCATAACACTGGGCAGGTCTTTTGAATAAGGCTAAAAAATCATGTTAAATTTTTTTTAGTGAAGTTTCCAAACTTTATTGAGAGTAGTTACTGTGGATAAGGAAAAGCTTATTTCTTGAGGTAATTCAAGTAATTCTTGAAGAAAGCCCAGCTGAACTCCTGGGGCTGGCCAAGATGCAAAGGATTTTAAGAGGAATAAAACATGGATAAAACTGATGGTCTAGAATGGGATCAGTGCCTTGTTTTGGGCACTGGTTGGTCCCAAGACTCTATCCCAGGGTTCTTTCACAGTATTATTTTGATCTGTTAGCTCCTAGCAGGTGTGTGCAGCCTCAGTTCCCTTCCTGTCAGGCTCTAGGCCACTTTACAAACCTGCAGTCAGCTTTGCAAAACAAGTTTTTGCTGGAAAGGTTGCTGGAAAAACACTCAAGATGTTTGTATTTGTTAACAAAATAGAATATTGGCTGCTCCTTGATATATCTCCTATCTGAAAAGCAAAGTAGCAGCAACAGGCTAACCCTGGGCTGAGATAGGAATTAAAGGGTTCTACATCAAAGTTTTCCCAGTTTTCTAGGCATTTTGCAGGCCTAGAAATTAACAGCCAACCATGAAGGAGCAAAAAACTTTCAGCTTTCAAAGTTTATAATTGACAATACTCTCAAGATGAAAAGAAAGAGAAGTCTATTGTATTGACTGAAAAAAAAGTCATTCAAACTTCACTGCTCGAGCTCTTTCCATGGATGGAAGTGCTAAAATAGGCATACAAAGCTCCAGTTTCTTTAAAAATGCAATATATTGTATGCAATATACAATCTGCAGGATATATTTGTATTGTTTCCAGCCCTGGTGATTTCAGGTTGACATAACCATTCAGGAATATGCATTCTGATCATTGTGCTGCTGCAACCCTGCACCCTCTTCCTTCAGCTCATGGTGAAGCTGATAAAAACTGGTGCTGCCTCAATGTTTTAAATAATTTTCCAGCACTTTGCTCATGCAGGAGGAGACTTTTGAGGTCCCCTTTCACTCAGGAGCCTGCTGCATTTCTCTGGTCATTGTGAATGGGCAGAGCAGCTTCCAAGCAGCTTGGAGCCCACTCAGGTGTTGAGATGGGCTGAAATAGCTGCAGGGTGGAAGTTTTCATCTCTGTGGCATCTATAAGAGTTTTCTACTTCTATATATTAAATATTGGCTTGGTGTTAAAGCTATTTATTTGCACTTCGCTGATAGAGAAAAACTGCAGGTGAAATAATTAATTGTGAAATGGCAACTCTTTAATTCAGGTGCTTGTACCTGCTCTGGAAAGGGCTCTACTCAATGTGATAATTTTAATGTGTGAAATGCAGCACACAGCTTGGCATGAGGGAGAAGTGTTTTCTAACACTGATGTTGAGTATTTTTGATCAAAGTTTCACCATCTGCAATAACAGAATTGTGATTTTTTATTTTTGAACCCCTTGCAGACGTGGAGTTGAATGGCTCAGCCTGCAAATATTACCTTCTGGTTTGCTGACATTTGAGGAATGACAGTTTATTAGAAATTGTGATAAGGCACCAGGGTCTGCATTTGAATTTATAGTATTTCAGAGTTTGTTCATTAAGACACAAAATATTGAGCCTTTGGGCTTAGCCACGAGGCCTCTGCCCACGTTAGCGGTGGAGTCAGAGTTACGCAAAGAGGCCTGCAGGACCAGGCCTCAAACATCTGCTGCCGTTTCCCAGAAATTAATCCAGCCTGCAATTCCATAACATCGCTTTGATGGATGCTTGATTATTCCTATTTTCAAGTGGGCCTCCAAACATCCTTGTATTTTTCTCAGCAAGAGGTGAGGAGAGCTGATAAGTGGCAGCACCGGGCCTGTGTTTGGATTAACGCGGAGTCTCCGAGTGCTCCCTGAAAGGAGCTGGAGGATGTTGGCTGAGCTGGCAATCAGATTCTCATGGGTGGAGGTGAGGACAACATCTGTCTTTCCTATCTTGTACTTGCCAAGGCTTTTGTTGTTCCTGAACTCTCCTCATGAATATAATATGCGGGTTTTTGTCTGATCTAATGAATCCAAGACTCGGAGATTTAGAAGGAAAACATATTCCAGATGTGCGTTGCAATTCCTGACTCAGGTGACTGCATTTTAAGCAGTAACCTTTTCCAGTATGTTCCCCACACCATATTGAATATCCCCCTTCTGCAAACGGTCAGGAGAGGCTTGTACAAGCATCATGATTAATAAGCTACAGCAAGGCTAAAACATCAATCATTTGCCTTTTGTTTCACCCGACTGCTGCTGGATGCAATGAATCCAAGGCTCAAAGGCTTGGCTTTGCAGCAGGGCTGCAAATTTTGGCTCTTGAGGCAGTTCAACCCCAGCTTGTTTCCTCGTGCAGTGGTGCCTGTTGCAGACGTGAGCAGTCTCAGACTGGAGGAGAGTTCCCACTGCTCGGGGAGGTTCTGGTGTCCAGCCTCCCCGTGCTCTCTGCTCCTGCCTGGAAATGACATTCCTGGCCTGTTTTAATTAGGTTTTCACTCCAGATGAGCAGCTTCCTAGAGCATCAGGAGATGCAGTCTGAGGGAGGATAGGGTAGGAGAGCAGCAAGCAAGACGAGTGACTTGCTCAAATCTTGTGTCCTGTGTAGTCTCCTCCACACTCTCACCCGTCCTTTCTTTCAGTAACAGCTGTAATTCAATTTACAAACCTTCAACATCCAATGCTATCAGGTATACAAGGGATACCAAGAGCACTAAAGCATGGAAACACTTAAGGAGCTAATTGCATGGCCTTGATGAGAACAATCTTCCCTCAGAAAATGCAGGTCCTCTCCAAATGTGACTGTTTATTAGAAAGTTTCAACATCTGCAAAACACTCGCTGGTGTGTTACAATTAATCCTCATAATAAACAGTTTGGTGAAAGTTTTTGTATAACAGCTTTTGGTCTAATTTAGAATGAAAATAAGTTGCAGTATGTCAGAATTCTTTTTAGAACAGAGAGGTTTTATCTGCCCAACTGTAGACATCTGAGAAGAGATAAGAAACAGCTTGTACCTGAATGGATTGTGGCTGTGGAGAGGTCAAAGCTTGTGCTTACCTATGTGTTATCATAAAATCAGATTAGAAAAGCAAAATGCGTTTACATCGATGAGGAGAAATACTGTAAAACTGGTGTCAAAAATAGATTGTATAAATGCAATGCATGTGGCAAAGTTAATTAAAAGTTCTTTATTGCAGTGCTGTTGTAAGCCAAGGATAACAGGTCCTTTTGGGAGTCTAGGAATGCTGTCTGAAGAAGCAAAAACTGCATTTTGTTTCTATAGCATCTCAGTGTACAATGAGCAGTTTTGCTGTCTTTGTGTCATTCATCCTCCTCCTTGGGTGAAGTTCTTGCCCAGCCCCATTCAACCTGGCCTTGGACACTTCCAGGGATGGAGAATCCACAGTTTATCTGGGCAGCCTGTCCCAGGACCTCACCACCCTCACAGCCAAGGATTTCTCCCTAAAATATAATATGCACCTGCCCTCCTGCAGTTTAAAACCATTGCTCATGAAAAAAAAAAAAACAAAACCCCAAAGAGTTCACAGTTTAAAACCATTGTCCATTCTAACCCCTGGGTTGGAGTGGCCTCCAAAGCCCTTTAAAATCCTGCTGCTGCGTTTATTCCTCAATATCCCTCATCCCAAGCAAATTCTGCTGCTCAACCACACACCTTATTGTCTTGTGTAGCCATTTCTTAAGTCTGATCAGACTTTAGAGGAAAAAAAAAAAAGTCTTTGTCCTTAGTTCCTGACATTGCATTTAAAGGAGGGGGCAGCTTGCATGTGCTTCTCATGATGGGAACTACTTCAATCACATTTCCTGTAACTTCATGTTTCTAGGCCAAGTAATCTTGCATTTGATTAAGTAAACACCTTTGTCCTAATGACTTTATGCCTACTTTGAAGGCGTTGCTGTACCTATTGTTCTACAGATTTGTCAGTCTGTTATTCTTTTTCCTTTTTTTAAACTTATCAGTGAAGTGTAAGTCAAAACCAAATAGAGAAATCATTTTGTTCTTTTATCATTAGTACAGAAAGTCCAAAGGAGAAACCAGGTTGGGCATAGTACAAGCAATTAAAATATAAAAAGAATATAATGAAGGAACACAAGCTTGTACAGGTTTTGTAGTTGTTGTTTTTTTTTCTGTGATGTCATAAGAGGAAATATGTGGAGAAAGGAAGATGAAATAAAGAATATTCATATTCAATATTGACCTCAGATATCAACAGCTCTGCTTCACAGATTTGCATGAAGGACCCTTCCCACCTTCTCCTCTCAGCTCCATGTGTTCTTTTCTTCATTTCCCTTTACTCCAGACATTAATTACTAGAAATTAAAGGCCTCATTTCTGAGATGTCATGAGAATATGTTGCATCATGTGAAATTCAGGAAGATGACCCATTCACTGCTAAAATTATTGTCAAAAAGTTACAAACCTTTGCAAAACTGAAAGAAGCCTGTAATGCATCTATTTTGTAATAATTATTAATGTTTACATTTCTTAATCCCACTTATGGCTTGATGTTACCAAACTGCTCCAGAGACAGCATTAATATGGATGAGAAAAAGAGATTAACATGTAAATGAGTAATGCAAAGCATTTACTAGGAATAGCACTGGCATCCATATGTAATAAAACCTTGCCAAACATTGTCAGTATTAATAGCTTTGTTTACATTTCTACGTGGCCAGACCATGCCGCTATTTTTTTCATGATGGCGAGTTCTGACAATTTTTATATTAGATTTGGTCCAGGAGCTTGCATTTGCAATTATAACACAAAACAGATTTTGAAGTCCCTGTATTTAGGAAAGAAATAACCCACACTGCTTTCTGTCAGCTGTTCCAGGACAGCAGCTTGCTGTTGGAGCATTCCTTTCACAGCTCACACTTTGGGGATACCAAGTCATGCCCATTATCAGAAATTCCTGTATGTCTGAGAAATGCTTCCTATTCCTGGGTGCTATTTCTGTGCTTTTCCCCAGGATGAGATTCAGGACTGGTTCTGTCAGGTTGAGTTCTGTTGTTCAGCATCCCTGGGTCTTGAAAGGTCAGTGGATTCAGAAAAGCCTGGGCCAAAAATCCTCACTTTTTAAGTGGTTTAAGTTGATCCCAGGGCTGGAGCCCCTCTGGAGCCAGGCTGGGAGAGCTGGAGGTGCTCACCTGGAGAGGAGAAGGCTCCAGGGAGAGCTCAGAGCCCTTCCAGGGCCTGAAGGGGCTCCAGGAGAGCTCAGAGGGACTGGGGACAAGGCTTGGAGGGACAGGACACAGGGAACGGCTCCCAGTGCCAGAGGGCAGGGCTGGATGGGATCTTGGCAATGAGGAATTGTTCCCTGGCAGGGTGGGCAGGGCTGGGATGGAATTCCCAGAGCAGCTGGGGCTGCCCCTGGATCCCTGGCAGTGCCCAAGGCCAGGCTGGACACTGGGGCTGGGAGCAGCCTGGCATAGTGGGAGGTGCCATGGCAGGGGTGGGATGAAGTGTTCTTCCAACCCAAACCATTCTTTGATTCTCTGATTTAAGATTACTGAGAGGAAGAAGAGGCTGAAGAGGACCTGAGGCTGATTCCAGCATGGGCCACATTCTTTAGTTGTGCTGACTCCTCAACATCTTGCACAGGCTTTGATGGCCAGGGCAGCTTTTGTCACCCAGGGAGGGGAGATCCCTGTCCTGCTGTCCTTCCAGACAAGCCACCAAGACCAGGGAGGGTGAATGTCAGAGGATGTTGTGGAGTGCACATTACTGAGCCTCCACACAAGGCCTGACCACAGCACACAAAGCTGGCAGGAGCTCAGTGGTTCCTGCAGAGCCTTCCCAGACCTGTCAGCGAGCACTAACTGATAACCAGCAGGATGGATACAGATGAGTGCTATTAAACCACAGCTAAACTCAGGCTCAGCTTGCTTTCCTCAGGAATTTTCCTCTGAAACAAGTTGAAGTCTGTCTCTTGGGCTCATTCATGTTTGTCTTGTTTTGTGTCCATAGTTGTAGATATTCATGCAGCCCTAATTGGGTTTGTATTTCCAGCATCTACTGTGCTCATCCGGAAATTTAAATGCTTGCATTTTCCCTCTTCAGGCAACATAATGGACACCCATAGTACAGGCAGTGTTTGTTGTCATTAGTAATGCCAATAAATAGAAAACCTTTTTTTCCTTGTTGTTCTTTATATTTATACTTACCCTAAATATCCATAAATTAACTTATATTAGGTGGAGTAATTTTTAATAGGAACCAGAAAAATTTGCTTTGTGTCACTTCTGTGGGGGAGGATGAGAAATAAATCCACTCTATAGTGCTTGATGCCTGTTTTGAAAAGGTCCATTAGTAAATGGTTTACAGGGTTAACTAATGTTTTACTTGCAATCTGTATCAGCTTTCTCCTGTACAATTCATATTTTAGTGTATTTACTGGAGCTGACTCTTTCAAAATTAACATTTTGTTTTGTGTTTTTCATCTCATGGATTGGGGCAGAAAAGAAGGAACTGTGCATTCAGTAGTGTCAGGCATGGGATGCACTGTGATCATCTGGCCAGGCTGTGTTTGTGCACACGTATATATTTAATTTTGGGGAGGTATTTCATGAAAAAATCTCATGGACTGCTGAAAAAGAACTCTTTATTTTCCTTCCAGTGTAACATCTTCTTTCTTTAGTTCTTGTTAGGTCATCCCTGCTATTTTATTATCTAAGCACATCAAATTCCCTGCTGTCTCTCAGCGGAGCCAGGGAAGAATCCCTGGGGAGCAAGGGACCAGTGGCCATCTCCCCCCACACCTCCTTGGTCTGCAGGTTTTCTCAGAAAAGGCTCTTCAGAAAAGCTTCAGACCACCAACAGCAAAGGTTTTCGGCATGAGAGGCATGACAAAAAGGGGAGGTGTTTGTCCTGGCATCCTTTTTGTCTCACAGAACCAAAGAGGCAGAGGTGGCTGGTTGCAGGTTGGTGGGAGAGTGTGCAGAACACAGAAGGAAGGGTGGTGACTGAGAAGTCACTGATGGCAGCATAGTGGTGATCTTTACACTCAGGTGACATCTGAAAATCAGCAGTAAAAAGGTGCAGATCACTGCCTGAACTCTGTGTTAGTGTCAGTAATTCAGTCATGAGTCTCAAGGTGCTTGGAGGGCCTGAGATCCCACTCCCCAAGCCCTGGGATTAAGGGGTGGTCTCAGTTTTCACAGGCAGTAAGAGGCTGGAAGTGATGTCCTCACCTTTGCAACTGCAGAGCAAACTATGAATGTGCAGAGTGCACCCCAAGGGCTCACAAACCGGGTGGATAAAAAGGAGGAATGTAGAATCACAGAGCAGAAACTCACCAGGATGAAGTCCAACTCTTCCCCCTGCATAGAACATCTGCAAAGGTCACACCATGGGTCTTCAAATGAACAAACACTGATTGTTAGGGCAGCATGTGACTCTTCCAGCAGCCAGGGAGGGTGGGAGCCCGCAGACAACCCCCCACCCTCCCAGATCTGGGGAACTCCCATCCCTTTTCTCTCTCCCTTCTCCTCTGCCGACAGGACCTCGTTTCTGGCTGTCAGAAGCAGATCTGGCAGGAGCACAGCCCACCCACATTGCCTCACACAGCTCCCTGCCCTGAGTCTGGCTCAGAATTCCCCTCATTCCCTGATCCTTGGCCCCCAAACTCGCAGCCATGTCCAGCTGGCCCAGCCTCCCCCTCAGCTTCCATCAGCCCCTGGGCTCACACGGAGCCTCCTCGCTGGCCCAGGGCTAGGGATTGTCCCACAGTGGCAGGAAGGAGGTGCTGGGCTGCATCCCTGCTCCATTCCATGCCAGGATTGCAGGATGGAGTCACACAGTGGGGATTGTCCCCACAAGCCAGGGAGGAGGTGCTGGGCTGCACCCCTGCCCCATTCTGTGCCACATGGCCAGGATGGCAGGATGGAGTCACACAGTGGGGATTGTCCCCACAAGCCAGGGAGGAGGTGCTGGGCTGCACCCCTGCCCCATTCTGTGCCACATGGCCAGGATGGCAGGATGGAGTCACACAGGAGGCCACTGTCCTTTCAGAGTCACCAAGGCTGGAAATGTCCTCCCAGCCCATCGAGCCCAAGCTGTGCCTGATGCCCACTCTGTCACTGAGTGCCACATCCAGGTGCTCCTTGGACACATTCAGGGATGGGGACTCCAGCACCTCCCTGGGCAGCCCCTTCCAGTGCTTGAATTTGCACCCTTATGCACCCCCCAAAGTGAGCCCTGGAGAAGGTGGATTTCCTCAGAATTCTGCTTTTGGGTGGTGCCCCCTGGGCCTGTGCACTGCTGGAGGACAGCAGGAGTGTGGCAGCCTAGACCTGCTCTCGTGCCTGGGGAGTCTCATCTCAGGTGGGGAGTGTCCCTTCAGGAGTTTCAGCTCTTCCCACACTTCTTGATGGAGATGGACGTGGTGGTGACAGGCACTGCCTCACTCACCAGATTCAACTCCAGATAGCTCAGGGAAGGAATTGGTGCCAGTAGGAATGCTTGGCAGTGGGAATAGAGGGTCACTGTCCCTCCTTCTGGTGTCTGTCTGGCCTCCAGACAGATGTGATGGCACTGAGGGACCTGCTGGGCCCTGCTGCACTCAGCCATAACCCGTGTGCTACCATGAGGAGGGTGGGAAGCCCTTCCCACAGCTCCAGAGTGGGGTTTCCACCAGGAAGAGTTGCCATGAGAGGGAGGGGAATGGCTGGTGGGCATGGTGTCTCTGGATTAGAGGTTTTGCCCAGATCTCTTGGCTCCTGGTCCAGAAAAGACTTGGCTGGGTCCCTGAGGAAGGAAGGGAGGATCCCAGGGGGTCAGCAGGGCCTGGCTTTTGGTTGCTCCTCATAGAGCCAGCAATTTTTGCTGCATTCAGCATATCTCACCCTTTGTATCTCTGCTGAGACCCCACAGATCTGGGCTGTGCTGCCCAAACTGCCCTCTCCCCTGTTCCCAAGGTTTGGTAGTGTTTCTGCTTCTGCCCAGCTGCACTGGGAGGGTCTCCCAGGGAGAGATTCCCCTGTCCTCCTGTCATTTGCTGACAACATCTGTCCCCATGGGTCCTCACTTCAGCTAACAGTGCTGTGCCTAAAAACTAATAGAACAAAACTGAATCATTAGGTTGGAAGAGACCTTCAAGACCATTGAGTCCAACCCAGCCCCAACAGCCCAACTGAGCCCTGGCACCCAGTGCCACATCCAGACTTTGCTAAACACACCCAGGGATGGGGACTCCACCACCTCCCATTCCATATCTTTATCACTCTTTCTGTAAGAAACTTTTTCCTAACACCCAACCTAATTTTTCCTTGATGCATGAGACTGTTCCCCTCCCTGTGAGATGGACAAGCCCTTTTTCCCTGGGGAGCACTGTGCTGGCTGCCCTGACCTGTCTCTGGTTTGCAGGAAGCGTTATCGGTGGTGAGCGAAGACCAGTCCCTGTTCGAGTGTGCCTACGGATCACCCCACCTCACCAAGACAGAGATGACAGCCTCCTCCTCCAGTGAATATGGGCAGACCTCCAAGATGAGCCCACGTGTCCCCCAGCAGGACTGGTTGTCACAGCCCCCAGCCAGAGTCACCATCAAGATGGAGTGTAACCCCAACCAGGTTAACGGGTCAAGGTAAGGAGGCTGGGGGTAGCTCAAGGAACATTTTTGTGGTGGGTGTGGCTCAGTTGTCTAAATCTGTGAATTTAGCACCATTTTAGGTGCCTCAGGATGTTGCACCTGGCTGCTGCTGCCATCCCTGGAGGCTCCAGGTTGCCCTACCTTGACCTGCCAGCCATGTTCAGGTGTTACCAGAGGGTCTAAAGTGGTGCTACAGGCACAGACTTCTCATGAGCTTGTGCAATGCCTTTCCTCTGACTGCTGATAAAATTTGGATGTGAATTTGCTTTGCACACCAGGTGAAAGAGCACATATTAAAGTTAATAAAAGGGGGATTTGCTGTGGCCTGGAGCAGCACCATTGATCCATCAGAGGGTGTGGTGTGTGTGATCTAACACTCCATGGAAGCTGTCAAATCCAGCAATTTGGGCAGTTGTCTTTGCTCCAAAGATAACCAAACACTGGAAGTAAAATCTTGTAATGGCAGAGACAGTGAACTGCTGATCTTTCCTTTTGTAGTCACTGTAAACATAATGCCAAAAAAAGTAGAGCTGGGTTTAGGAACTCATGCTGAAAAAACAACATAAATATGGAGGCAGGCAGGAGAGTAGAAAGGAACAGAAAAATAAATAACTCAACAGGCAGCAGCCACAGAGTGTCTGTGTATTGACTGTTGCCTCAGGACATTTTTGGGGGAATGTCACTATAAAGAAGACTTGTGTCAATTAGGCTGCAAAGATATTGCAGTGGATTTTTGGATATTGACTGGTGGCTTTCCCAAGCTTAGGATCACCCTGTGAGACCTGTGAAGAAACACAGTGAAGATTTTTTTTTTTTTTTTTTTTAAGGAAGCTATCCAAACAAGTGCTTTCCTGTTTAAAATGCCTGACTGTCAAAACAGTTTTCCTTTGGTGTTGCTGGAGGGCAAAGGTCCAGAAGAGTCAGTTGCTGACAATTGTTGGTGATGTACCAGTGGAGCCTGTACTTCACATCTCCCTGTCACAAACACCTGTGCTGTGTTTTAATCTCATCTCCCAGGGTCAGTTGTTCAGGAAAACCTCAGCCCTGGGCTCTGTGGTTGCTGTTCACACTTGCTGTGCTGATGTGATGAGCACCACAAGCAGGACAAAGTGGTCTGCCAGCTTATCACACCTCCCCTGTTCTGTGGTGAGGATGGGAATTGAGCTGAAGTCAAATCAGGATTTCCAGTGAGCAGTCAAAGATTTGAGATACATAGAAATAAATGGTGAGCTGAAGTTACCAAGAATTAGAGGAAGTTTTCTTGTAAGGCTGCTTATTCAGAAGTTCAGATGTCTTTATTCCAGTGTCTTTTTAATTTATGTTTTTTTTGTGCCAAGCAAATGCCCAGGTGTAATCATAAATGGTGTATTGATTCAAAATCAGTCTTACCTGCTACCTGAAATTGCCTCTGAAGTATTTGTGCTGGCATTTCTGTAAGAGGACTGATCACAGTTTCCCTCAGTGTAAATTCCATAAAGTGCATTAGAGTAGATAATCAGAGTTAATTGTTGCTGAGAGGTTTAGGTTGGATTTTAGGGAAAGGTTCTTCCCCCAGAGGGTGCTGGCACTGCCCAGGCTCCTCAGGGAATGGGCACAGCCCCGAGGCTGCCAGAGCTCCTTTGGACAGCATTGCCAGGGATGCCCAGGGTGGGATTTTGAGGGGTCTGGGCTGGGCCAGGGCTGGCACTGGATGATCTCTGTGGGTCCCTTCCCACTCAGGATATTCCATTATTCTATATTTTCTCCTTCTTTTTGCTATTTTCTATTAGCATGTGCACAGACTGAAGCACTCAGGGCAATGCTGTGGCTCCCTGCACAGGAGGTGGCTGCAGTTTCAGCTGCCAGAGTTCCCCTTTGTGGATAGAGGTGCTTGCATTTCCTTCAGAGCTGTCTGCACTATCCTCATGAAATGCTTGTGCTTGTGGGGAGGGACAGGACCCAGGGAATGGCTTCAAACTGACACAGGGCAGGGCTGGGTGGCATCTTGGCAATGAGGAATTGTTTCCTGGCAGGGTGGGAAGGGGCTGAAATGGAATTCCCAGAGCAGCTGGGGCTGCTCCTGGATCCCTGGCAGTGCCCAAGGCCAGGTTGGACATTGGGGCTTGGAGCAGCCTGGCACAGTGGAAGGTGTTTGTTTATTAATCTTGAATTTTTTTACAGCCTTCCCTGTTGAAAGATCAGTGCAGAGTTCCTAAATGGAGATGGCAAGGAAAATTCATACTTCAGTACATTTATTAAGGCATGACTTGCTGAAAAAGAAAAAAAAAAAGAAAAAAAAAAAAAGAAAAAAAAATCACTTAAAAGCTACAAAAAAAAAAAAAAAGATTAGCAGAAGAGCAAAAAAATATTGCATGCTCAGACTATACACAAAAATATTTTTAAAAAGATTTAGAGAAGTTTTATTTTATAGGGCCTAACTCAGGCCTGAAAAAATAGGTCTTAATACTACACTTTTAATGGAGAACTAACACTGCCAATCAACAAAAATAAATATGTTGTGGCATTTCTACATCTCACATACATGTATGTAATATGTCATGTTATTACACTCTGGGAATTGAAACATGGTTTTCCTGCCAGTTTTAGAGAAAACAAAGTAGGAATCAGATTGTGCTACCCTGCCTTTCTGTAAGTTACTTTGCATTTTCTATTCTGCAGAAGCCTTCCCCACTCTCTTCTTTTGCAATCCATTAACTTTTTTCCTTAAATGATAATATTAAATGATCATATTTCCTCACTTGTTAAAATTCTTTGTATGTTCAATATTACCACAAACAGTACCTGGAGTGCTTGGAGCTGCATTTCATTTTTTATTAAAACTGTACCTGCTCTGTTTAGACCCATTCTAAAATCTGAGTTGTCCCAGAGGAGGCTAAAATACATCCCCACATTTCAGAGCCGTGCAAGTGCTGCCCTGAGGTTCTCTAGGGTATCCTCTGTCCTCCCACATGGGCACCTGGATCTGAGTAATTCAGGATGCAAAGTAGGGAATGAGATCCCACAAAGTGGGGGCCAGGGAGAAGTCAACACTGCAGTTTTTTGCTGTCCAGCTCTCCCTGTGTCAGAACTTCCTGGCCATATATTCTCTTCTTTGGAGGGGGGTATAAACTTTTGGGAGCATATTGAACCCCTCAGACATCCCCAGTTTAGCACCCACTCAGAGAAGGAATGTGCCCCCTCTGCTAGGGCTTACCCCAGACATACTTTGGGTGTAATTGCCCTACATTAAACTCCAAAAGTTAACAGTCTCAGAGCTGGCATTCCTGTGAATACCAGAGAAATGACATTAGAATGAAATTAAAGGGTTATTTTCAGTGCTGCACAGGGATTAGCTACCCACTTTTCTTTAACCATAACAGTATTTTTCAAGATAAACCCTGCAGCCCAGCACCACAAAATACAGCCTGGGGGCTTACCTTAAATTAAATAAAGCAAGGAAAGTTTAAATTAAAGCTATCATTTACCTGGCTGGTTTTGCATGTATAATACAGGTGGTATCAAATTGACTTTCTCGAAGTACAATAATTCTGTTCCTTCCAGGTACATAAATCTAATGAGACCTTTTGTGCTACACTACAGTCAATCTTTCACCTGAATGTAACAATCCTGTTTCCTGTTATTTATTGCTCCTGGGTCAGGCCAAAAAGATTCACCCTGTAGTATAAATCTGGAGGTTGCATATGCCACACTGGTACTTTGCTGTTTATTGTTCTTTATGTATTCCATCAAATTAGGCATGAGCAATTCTACCACAATGAGTGCAATTCATGTCATGCATTTAGGGAGAAATTCACTCTGTGGAAATGCTCTCATGAGGCTCTGGGTACTGCTTAAACAACATTTATAAATCCATGGATTTCCCAGTGGTCTTGGAATACACTCACCCACGGGGCTTTGCCGTGCCCATGGGTGGGACTACACAAAGGTAGCTTGGAATAATGACATTTGCTGTAGGTAATCCATCTTTTTCAGGCAGGCTGGAGTGGAACACAGAGTCTTATTCAGGCCACAGATAAATTTCTCTTGCCATGAGCAGCGTGATGATTTCACTGAAGAAGTATTTTGAAAGTTAACTGCAGTGAAAGCACAGCAGAAGCTTTCCAACATCAGCTTGGCTGATAGAGAAGTTGTAAAGAAATGCCAGAAATAATTAGTTGTCCTTAGGATTTAATCATGTGCAAAATGTTGATTTAAGTGCTACCAGTTGTTGCTTGAAAACCATTTGAGAATGAAATTATCACTTAATACATCTTTTGTGCTGGCTCTTTTGGGAAATACCATTTTTCTTTGCATGTAACTGCCTGAATTTTCATCAAAGAGCCTCTGTACTCTCCAGGTTCAGAATGTCTGACACACTGGAGGACTTTTCAGAGTCCAGGGTGAACTTGAGTTTCTTTGCTGGTGATTTTTTTTCTTTTTCCCTTGATGTAAAGTCTCCTAAGGAGTAGATTCTTTATGCTATACAAGTCAGCAAATTGGAATGGGGAGCCCTTGAGGCACTTTGTTCCATCAGGATGTGTGACAGCTGCTGTGCCCAGGCACTGGGGAGGGAGAATCCATCCATGTGGAGCTCTGTATTCCAACAACTCCAGCTGCTCCCAGGATCCAGGCTGGCAGGCTTTAAGCTGTAGGAGGCACCTCTGCATCATGGTGTGATGCTGGTGGATTTAATTAGAGCATTTAAACAGCTCCACAGAATCACTGAATTGTGGAATTGTGGGGTTTGGAAAGCACCTCTGGAGATCATTCTTGTTGCCAAGGCAGGGTCACCTGGATCAGGAGATTCAGGAACACATCCAGGTGGGTTTGGAATGTCCCCAGAGAGGGAGACTCCTTGTTCTCCCTGTGCAGCAGTTCCAGAGCTCTGCCACCACAAAGTAAAGAAATTCTCCCTGCCGTTGGGGTGGAACTTCTTGGGGTTCCATTTACGGCCATCACTCTTCATCCTCCCACTGAAAATTCTGTCCCCATCCTCTGGCCCCACCTGGTGAGTGTCCTCCCCAGAGAGGGAGACTCTTTGTTCTCCCTGTGCAGCAGTTCCAGTGCTCTACCACCACAAAGTAAAGAAATTCTTCCTCCTGTTGAGGTTGAACTTCTTGTGGTTCCATTTACAGCCACTGCTCCTCATCCTCTCACTGAAAATTCTGTCCCCATCTTCTGGCCCCACCTGGTGAGTGTCCAGGACTTGGAGGGACAGGGCTGGTGTGTCCACCCCCCTGACATCACTTGTTTGCCCAAGGCTTTTTCCAGCCCTGGAGCACAACCCCACAGTGAGGGCACGGTGCCACATCCCCTCCACAGCTGGTGGCACACCACTGGCATCCAGCCTGGCATTCCTGAGGAACTTGAGCTCAGACCAAACAATAAGCCTGGCCCAAAGCCCCCAACAGGCTATGGGATTCTGTCTCCAGTGGTGCCATGATGATTTTTGTTACCTTTTCTTTTTATCTACCTTTTATATATTCTCGATACCCTTAATATACATACTTGTAATTCTTTAAAGCTAGTATCTTAACAAAATCCTAATATTCTACTAAGCCAAAAAACCAAACATCCTAAAAACTTCACAATTAAAAACCAAAAAACCTTACATTGTCTTAAAAAACCAAAGCCCCCTCTAAAACATATAATATGAAGTAAAATAAGGCCTATCTTAAAAAATTCTTTAAAATAGAAAAATGTCATGCTATCCATTTAAACCTGTAATTAAAACATCTTCGTTAAATATGCCAATTTACAAAATCTATAAAATTGTATATGCACTCTATGATATATATACATTTCAGATATTCCACCTTAACTAATTATTACACCATAAAAATCCTTGATAAATACCAAAATAAAAACCCTTTATCCCTTAACCATATCTAACTCTTCGTACTAAAACCAAAGAAAAGGCATCACCAGCAGAGTCAGCCCTACTGCAGTCCAGGGCAGAGCTGGGAGATCTGTCCTAAGAGGATGATTCTCCTTGTTGGAGCTGCCTGTGTAAAATATTATTAATTTTGGGTAAGAAGACATGGATTATCTCAGACTGATAATCCTTTTTCCCACTGACTGGGTGGTTGGTGGACTGGCTGCCTACCAAGCTGGAAGAATGGCAAAGTCAGGATGTGTGACTGCTTCAAGAAGCTCCTCTTTGCTCTGAAAATCCACCAGCTTAACTTGAGCACTTGCATGTGTGTGTGTGGGCATGGCTTGGCTCTGTTCTTGAGGCAAACACGTTGCCAAAGGGAAAAACAAACTCAGCTCACTAATACTACAACTATTTTGTTTTTTTGGAAGCTTTTTGGGGGGTGTTGGGCTGGCAGGTGCTAAATAAGAAGCTTTCCAGTCTGGGATAATGGGCTCATTCATAATTATCACTGCTATATTTGGGATTGACCACTGAATTCCCAGCAACCAAAGGTTTTCAGATGGGCAGTGAAATATAAGAATAACCTTTAAATAATGACATAGAGTTGTGATCACTGTTATTATTTAAGACTATTGTCATTCTTGCTTTTTCATTTCCTGTTTACTGTGTCCAGAGTGCTTAGAGCTGGTGGTGAGTTTTCTCCTCTGCCCTGTCATTAGTGGGTGTTTCATTTTGATCAGGGCAGGATCAGTGGGGTTGTTCACTATTCAAAGTTTAGGACTAGCTCTTTAAGACAAAACAGAAGGTAAGGAAAAGTGCTTAAAAAAATATTTTGCACCCTCACAGCCCCTTAGTGCTAATCATGAAAATCAGCAGACATTCCACAGACATGGGGGATTATGGTTTCCATACAAGATGTCACTTCTGTTTATGCCTGGCATGCTCTATTTTCCTAACTTTCTATATGATCCCTGCCCACAAAAGAAGGCACGTGTGGTTTGGGAAGGGCCCCATCTCCTGGTATTTCATATTTCACGAAACCACAAATACAACAGCCTTAAAAGCTCTTGAAATGAAATACAATTTGAGAAATGTAATCCATTACCATCATAATAGAATTTCTATAAAAATAATAAAAGAAAAACAAGAGAAAATAGGTCCTGAAAGTTATAGGCCAACTGGGAAGTCGTTGTGGCTTTGGCCTAGCTATCACCATGTCAAACCTCAGCCTTGTCCCAAGCAGCAGTCTAATTGTAAATTATGTATATACAGAACATCATTTCTTAGCTTTGGCTTTTCGTGACCCCCTTCCCTGCTTTCCCTTTCTTCACTCCAACCTGACACGTAAGAAATATTGAAGTGTTTGCACTAATGGAGAAATGACAACGTGCAGTCAAACTTAAACCAGCTGTTTCCCCACACTGGGAGCACAAAGAGCAAAGCTGGGAATATTTATAGCTTGACTGGCCTCTAGTGAGCTAGACTCTGACTGCCTGCATTTGCCACCATGGCCTTGAGGCTGGAAACAGCTGTGGGTTGCAGGATGGCTGGGGAAAGCTAAGGGGAAGAAAATAAAAGAGAAAATGAAAAGATTGGATTGGCCAAAGTTGTTGTTTGATTGGAGATGAATGGTTGGTGTGTGTGCAGCTCAGTAAGAAGCACCTTCTGTTGTGTTTACAGAAAGGCAACAGCTCTGTCACAGGAGAAAGGAGCCAGAGGTGGCTCCAGGTGACATCGCTGAGTGACGCTGGGCCAGCCCCACGTAACCCTGAGCACCCACTGAGCCCAGGGCACCCCCTGGAGAGGAGTTTTCCCCAGGTTTGGGTGCTCTGTTTGCAGGGGGATGCCCCATTCCATTCCCATGGCCTGCTGGGGCTGCTGGACCATGCAAAGCCCTACATGGAGCAGGGCAGTGCCACGACTGAGTGGCCATGGGAGGACTGGGAGGATTGCACTTTTCTTCTCTTTTGTCATCTTAGGACTGCTTTTGACAGCTTATAGCAAAGATTAGCAGACTGTCAGCATGGTTCCAGCACCAGTTTAAGCAGCTTTAGCCAGTGATGTGTTTCTGAGGGACCTGCCTGCCTTCCACAGACCTGGCAGCTTGTTCCCACCCTGGCCATCCCTTTTCCAGTTACTTACTCACCCATTTTTTTACTTCTTTTGTGTACAGCTCCCCAGCCCAGGCCACTGAGCAGCTGGGCAAGAGCCTGTGGGAGCAGATATTTTGACCAGTGGGATTTTTCTGGCATATTCATGTTTCTGTTGTGCTGGAGTTCTCTGAGGGAAATTTTGCTCTCACAAGAAGTCTTGGAAGGGAGTCCAGAGGAGGCTCCAGGATGGGCAGAGGGCTGGAGCAGCTCTGCTGGCAGGAAAGGCTGGCACAGCTGGCATTGCTCACCTGCACAGGAGAAGCTTTGGGCTGAGCTCAGGGTGGCCTTGCAGGGCCTGGAGGAGCTGACAAGAAAGATGGAAACAGAATATTCACAAGGGCCTGGAGTGACAGGACAAGGGGAAATGGCTTCAAATTAACAGAGAGTAGGATTAGATGGGATCTTGGGAATGTGGAATTGTTCCCTGGCAGGGTGGGCAGGGGCTGGGATGGAATTCCCAGAGCAGCTGGGGCTGTCCCTGGATCCCTGGCAGTGCCCAAGGCCAGGTTGGACATTTGGCACAGTGGGAGGTGTCCCTGCCATGGCAGGGGTGGCACTGGATGGGCTTCAAGTTCCCTTCCAACCCATCCTGGGATTCTGTGATTCTCTGACAGGTGCTGAGGCCTCCAAAACCAACCTGGAAATACTTTTCAGAATCTCAGCACAGGCTCCTTCTCACCTGGGAGCATTTGGCTGTCCCCACTGTGCTTCAAAGTAATAAATTTCAGGGAAGTTTTAGGTTTTTTCTTCATGGGCCACTTTTTCAGTGACAAAGTCCTTGGGGAGGAAACACTGACCAAATTCACCACAACCTGAGTGAATAAGGATGAGGCTGAGCAAGCTCTGCACTGCCCTCAGTATGAGCTGACCTTGTAGCAGCCTCTGTAATCCAAGCTGTGCTTATTAAACTTGTGAAGACATGTAGATATTTGGAGAATACATTTTTTTTCTCATTTATTTCACTCTGAAACTCAGAAATATTGAACAGAGGAGTTCATACTATGGGAATGACACATGTAAGGTTTTGCTGATTCCTAATCTGAATTTCTCTGACACCTTGCACTTTGGCACAGCACAGGTGTTTTATGTCACCTGGGGAAAATAGTAGCATAGTGAAAAGGAAAAAATGTGCTTCATACACTTATTTATGAATTTACATCTGCTTTCATCAGAGTCAATGACTGGCAAAACTCCAGTCAGCTTTGGTAGGAATGGGTGATAAATTTAACTATCAAATTCAGCATGATTTTCAGTAACCCTGCTTTAAGGTGAGGCTTTCAGGTCTAAGGAGAAAATACTTTCTCAGCAGACATTTATCATCTCAAGACTGGACAAAGTGTACTTGGGTACCATGACTGTGTGTAGTCTTACTTCTTTTTAATTTTAAATTTTTTTTCTTTTTTGTAAATTCCAGGTGTAACACAGTATATTTACAAAGGGCAAAAATAACAGGCAGCCGTGAAGAAAAACATCTCTGGTTTCATTTCAGACCTGGAGCTGGGGATGAATCACTGCAGAGCTGCACCCTTCATTCTGGGTACACTTTCCAAAAGCTGCTTTTCCACCCTGGTGGTACAGAAATAAAGCAGACTCACAGAAAGTCCTAAAAAACCCCTTTGTAGCCAGTCACACTCTTGTTGTTCTGGGCACTAGAAACACCATTTTTCTAGCATCTGCTTGCATTTTCAGTTTTGCTTTCTGTGCTGTAGAAGTTTGTTCCAGGCAGTTGAGTTAAGCCCTGGCTCAGTGGTTCAGGGCACACACTCAATTTGAAGTACCAGAGTAGTCCTGGTAAATCCCATGGAGTTGATTCCATGCCTGAAATTAAGCGTGGCCTTTGGAGATTTGATGGATGGAGGATTTACTTGTCCACCCAGTGAGCTAAAGGGACAAAACTCTTGACCATCTGCTTCTGGATTTTAATGAAAAGTTATGACTTATTTATGATCTTCTTCCCCACCCCTGTGTGTTTATATTCAGATCAAGAAAACCATCTCAGAAGCCCTGTCAGATTGCCAAAAGCTCTGTGCTACTGGATCTTCCACATCATTTACTGCTCAGTGTTTACAAGAGTGTTTTTAATGCACCATTGCTTGTAGAAGTGCTGTAGGCTGCTACTGATGGGATATTTCACTTTGGAGTCCCTTCATCCCAAGTTTCTTCTCCCAGAAAAAAACCCCAAAATTAAATAACTGTGCCAGTTAAACTAAAGGATGTTGCTAGTTCTCTGTTTCCTAAAAATTCAGTGAATGGGCCAAATAGTTCTTTGTAACATAATTGCTTTTGGGAGTTGGGGTCCACATCTGCACAGGTATAAGGGCTGGTGGTGGAGGATGTTTCCAAATGTCCACCATTTAAAGTGCAGGCTCACTCATGCATTTATGCCATTTGTATTTGTGGAAGGGAAGCAGAAAAAGACAACATTTCACTCACAAGGAATCATCACAAAAGCTCTCCTTCAGATTTTATGTCTGAAACAAAAAGCAGCTTTGTTTTGCTCTGTTTGGACAGAAATGGGCTGCATCCCAGGGTTATATTTAGTGGTGTGTGGTAGGAGAGCAAAACTAAACCTGAGAAAATATTGCCCAAGTGCTCTGGTTGTGAGAGGAAGGGCTGAATTCACCACCATGCAGTGGCAGGTGCTGACTGTGTTTTCCATCATGGCTGTTTTTCAGTGCTGGGGCTGACAGAGCACTTGCAGGGCTTTTACACAGGGCACATTTCATGGGGTTGTCTTTAGAGGCATCCTGGAAAAAGTGTGTGAAGCCAACATTTTCCAGGCAACACTGGAGGCCCTCTTCCTTCTCCTAAAGATGATGTTGCCAACCATTGAATGATCTCTATGATATATTTTATTTTTTAACTGAAAGTCAGCAGCAGTTGATTTTTTCCCTTAATATCTACCTTAACACAGAAGGGTAAAATTAGTAGAAACATTGCATAGAAAAAATGATGCTATACTTTATATTTTCTTTTAGTATTTAAGATGTACACTAATTTTTCAGCTTTCCAAGTGGTGGTTCTTTTTTAAAATACTAATGTGAGAATTATAACTGGATTAGTTGCTGAACTATGATAGTGCTGAGCAATCAACACAGCTGAGTCACAGGGCTTTGAAGGGGCTCCAAGAGAGCTGGAGAGGGACTTTGGAATGGGCCTGGAGTGACTGGACAAGGGGGAAAGGCTTCAAACTTCCAGAGGGCAGGGCTGGATGGGATATTGGGAATTAGGAATTGTTCCCTGGCAAGGTGGGCAGGGGCTGGGATGGAATTCCCAGAGCAGCTGGGGCTGCCCCTGGATCCCTGGCAGTGCCCAAGGCCAGGTTGGACACTGGGGTTGGGAGCAGCCTGGGACAGTGGGAGGTGTCCCTGCCATGGCAGGGGTGGAGCTGAGTGATCTTTAAATTCCCTTCCCACTCAACCTATTCTGTAATTCCATGATTCCATGAATCTGACTTGCCTCTTGTTTAGTGAGACCACAGCACAATTTCAGGAGTTAAATGGCAGGACTAAAGGAAAGCTTGTTAGTAATGAGGTATTGCTGAAGAAACCAATCCCCAGCTAACACCCTTCTTCCCTTGCCAAACAAACTCCTTACATTTAAAGGTATTCCCCATGGCTGAGTTCTTTATTTTGATTTTTGTAACAATTTTTCTCCCTCTGATGAAACACGTTGTAGACATTAAATTAAGGGACAAATATGTCTGTGTCTGCCAGAAGGAAAACTGTGATGCAATTAAAATGCCATTAGGGAACCCCCTGTGGGATGTTAAACCTAAAGACTCTATTCAGAAAGCAAAGCCAAAATTAAAGAGGTGTCTGGTTGCAGATCCTCTGCAGATTTCCCTGTCTTGACTACAGTACCATGGAGACTGAGCTAGTCAGGAGCTGAAAGGTTTTTCCAGTCATGCGTGTGGTATTTTAAATCATGGCTTTGGCAAATGTTCCCTTTTTTTGTGAGCCTTACATAGAAATGTGAATACATTGCGTGACATGAAGTGCAAGTGAGTGTGGAACAACGGTGGCAGAGGAGGTGGGCAGCTCTCCAAGCCTTGGACTGCTTGGACAATGGCAACTAAGAATAGTTTTCCCCCCAGAAAATATGCAATAAGTGCATTTCTATGTTACTCAGTTGTCTGTGAGATGTTTGGAGAGGGAAGTGCAGCTCCTTGCAGCCACCATGCTGAACAAGGTCATGACCAAGCCTCCGTTCCATGCCTGGAATGAAATTATTAGTATTTATAATTTCTGGAGAGATACGAGAGCCTGATCCTTTGGTAATAGAAGTAAATCTATGGTCCACTGAACCTGATTGGTGTTTTTAGACATCTCAAGGAATCTGCAGAGTCACTGGGTGGAGGGTACTGGGTTTTCCAGGTGCTCCACTCCCAGTTTTCCATTTCATTCCAGGTGATTCTCTGCTGGTGATATTAATAAGGACTGGAATAATAATGGAAGCACCCCTTTCTTGTCTACCTAGGAATTCTCCAGATGACTGCAGCGTGGCAAAAGGAGGGAAGATGGTCAGCAGCTCAGACAGTGTTGGGATGAACTATGGAAGCTACATGGAGGAGAAGCACGTTCCACCCCCAAACATGACGACCAACGAACGAAGAGTCATTGTGCCAGCAGGTCAGACCCTCTCCACCAAAAGTGCAAGCTAAAAAAACTGCACTTCCCTCAAGCCCACTAAGATTATTTGAGAGGGTTTGGAGAAAAGTAGTGATCAGGAGGAAAAGAGCAGTAGTTTGTAGGGGTTATGGAGAAAACAAGCCGAGGAGGATCAGTGGGGACACCTCCTCAATCTGTTCTTCCCATTTCAGCAGCAGAATGGGCTGATAAGAGGCACTCAGATCTCATCTGACTCCTGTAGCTCCTTCTTGGAGGATTTCACCCTAAAGTGAGCAAAAGGAAGAAGCACCTCCATTTCTCATCCCTTGGACAAGCTGGGTGCAGGATGTGTGGGAGAGAGAGAGAAAGGATCACTGTAGCACAGGTTGTCTTTGAAAATACCAAAAAGTAGCTTCTGTGGGATCAAACAAGGCATGAAGAGCCTCTCTGTGGGTTATCCCCTGAGTCTGGGCAGCATAAAACATTTTAATAAGCAAACTGACAACTCCACTGCAATGTAAGAGCACAATTGAGAAATTCTTGGTCAGCCTTGGCAGGCTTGGCTGTGGGATTCAACAGTTGATGGGACAAGAAGGCTGCTGCCTTCTTGTCACTTCTGGCTGCCTTGAAGCCAAACAAACCTGGAATATTGTGCAGAATAATCAGCATACCCGTTTCCAAGTCACAGCATCATGGCATCTGTGGGTGTTCCTAAACCACAGGATGTGCACAGGGTAAACTCAACACCTGCAGCCAGGAGGGAATGTTTTGCTGCTGGTTCCTCTCCAGCAGAGAGGTGCTTGTGTGAAATATTTCTGCCTCTGCCATGTTGCTTAATATTATTACAGTTTTTCAGTTGCTTAGACATGCAAGAGTACTGACTGTGGCCAATTTTGCAAGCTGTGATTATTTCAGTTATTTGTCAAGAAAGGTGTGGACAAATCTGTTGCAGTGTCCTCTGCAATGGTATTGTTAATTCTGTTCTGGAGACAGGGGAGTGATGCTCTGAATAATAAATGTCCTGCCAACACTGAAACACAGAGCTTTTGAATGTTCCAAAACATTTCTCTCCCTGGTGTTTGGTACTTTTTCAAAAAAGATCTTTAGTAATTCTTAGCATGGTTAGCTCAGCAAGGGATTTTTTTATTTAGTGTATTCCTGGAGATGTGTTTGAGGTGGGTTTGAATGACTTCAAGGACCAAGATGGTCACAGTCTTGCCATTTTGAAGTCACTTGAAGAAATTAATGGGCAAAAATCAGTTGGTTTTGGTTATTGCATAGGCAGTGTGCAGGTCATGTGATAAAGTTAGAAGTAAAATTCACATTTCCAGCTGTGGTAACTTTCTATTTGTTATAATTAAGGGGTGCTTAAAAATCACAGACATAATGAAAATATTTTGGTAAATTTCCAGGTGTTTGATTATTTTCTTCAGAGCAAACTGAAGTTCTCAGAGTTCTTTGCTGTAGGTGTGGGCAATCTCATCCAGACCTGAGGTTTACCACCAGACTTGCATCTATCTAGATTCCTACTTATTTCATACCAGATGGAGGCATTATTTTAAGTGGTTTTTGGTGGAATTCAGGAGGTCTTCACCTCTTTCAGATCAGCCTGAACAGCAGTGAAAATAGAGGGAATGGCACTGAAGTTAAGCCATAGAAAAGTTATTTAGGCTGCCATTCATATCCCAGATTTTCATGGGATGAACCTTGGGAGCCAGTTGACCTCTACATGCTCTATTCTCAACCTCAAGGATATCACAAAATCACAGAGTCATTAAGATGATAAGGAACAAAGTCTTGAAGAATTTTCTTCCCTTGGCTTTAATATTTTCTCAGCAAAAAGTACAAATTCTTTGTGGTATGAGCTGAGAGACCTTTATGTTGGCTCTTTACTCAAGAACAAGGAAAAATAGAATAACAGGGAAATAGAAAATGAGGAGTTTAGAGGGAAAATTTTAAAAAGCCTAAGTTAAAATTAAGGATGCATTAAAAAACATTTTGCTAGAAATCTCAACTGTTTGGGGCTCTTTTTTCCCACATGGTTTTGCCCATATTTCAGGTATTGAGTACAAACCCATGCAGGTGTAGCTATGTACAACACAGCAGTCTGGGAAAAAAATGCAGAATATTTTAATATTCTAATATTATTAACTAGAGACCCACTCTAGTTTGTGAAATAAGTGCCCAAATCTGTGAGTGCTTATTTAGCCTGTACCCAGGAAAGATTCTTCTAGACATGAATGGAAATTTCACTTGAATAAAGATAAGGTTTGAACAGAGAGTTTTGAAACTTGTTCTGCTCCAGCTTGCAGTGCTGTTAGTGGCCGAGAAGCTCTGTTAAAAAGAGCTAAAAACAATGGCTAAAAAGGCCTAAAACAATGAGGCAGAAGAGCTGAGTGAGAGAAGGAGCTCACTCACAGAATTCCCAGAATCCCTGGGTTGGAAGAGACCTTCAGACCATTGAGTCCAGCCCTGCCCCAAGAGCCCAACTGAGCCCTGGCACCCAGTGCCACCTCCAGGCTTTGTTAAACACCCCCAGGGATGGGCACTCCACCACCTCCAGGGCAGCCAGGCCAGAACTTTCTCCCCCTTGCTGGAAAAACCTTTTCCCTGCTCTCCAGCCTGGATTTCCCTGGGTGCAGCTCCAGGCTGTGAGCTCTGGCTGTGTCAGTGCTGCTGCAGACAGAGCCCAGCCCCAGCTGAGCACAGGCACCTTTCAGGAGCTGGCAGAGGGATGGGGGCACCCCTGAGTCTCCTTTTCTCCAGGCTGAGCACCCCCAGCTCCCCCAGGGCTCCCTCTCAGGGTTTGTGTTCCCAGCCCCTCTCCAGCCTCGCTGGCCCCTCTGGATGGGCTCAGTGTCCCAAGGTCCTTCCTAAATCTGAGGCCATTTCCTCTCCTCCTTTCTCTTGGGACATGGCAGTAGGACCCAACCTCCCCTCAGTGCTTCTCCTGTCAGGGAATTGTGCAAAGCAACTCACAGAATTCCCAGAATCCCTGGGTTGGAAGAGACCTCCAAGCCCATGGAGTCCAGCCCAGCCCCAGCAGCCCAACTGAGCCCTGGCACCCAGTGCCACATCCAGGCTTTGTTAAACACCCCCAGGGATGGGCACTCCACCACCTCCCTGGGCAGCCGTGCCAGAACTTTATCACCTTTCTGGAAAAAACCTTTTCCTGATATCCAACCTCTATTTCCCTTGACACAGCCCAGGCTTTGTTAGCACTCGGAGCTCTCAGCCCTCCACAGTCGTTCTCCCTTGCACTCAGCACACCAAATTAACTCCTCCAGCAGTCAGTAAAGAGGGGATTATTTTGTACATGTCCAGTGCCTCAGAATTGCCCTTCCCTGCCTGACTTTTTGCTGTGTGGCCCTGCAGACCCCACGCTGTGGAGCACTGACCACGTGCGCCAGTGGCTGGAGTGGGCGGTGAAGGAGTACGGGCTGCCCGACGTGGACATCCTGCTCTTCCAGAACATCGATGGCAAGGAGCTCTGCAAAATGACCAAGGATGACTTCCAGAGGCTCACCCCCAGCTACAATGCAGACATCCTCCTGTCACACCTACACTACCTCAGAGAGAGTAAGCCAGCCCTGCGTCGTGCCTGCAGTCAGTCCCAGATTTACCGCTGTGAATAATTGGGTTTTCCAAATGTCTGTTGCAAATGTTGCTCTTCCTAAGAGCATAACAGGGAAGCCAGCCCAAGTCCTGTCGACTTTGATGGAAAGATTCCCATTAATTTCACTCATGTTTATCATAGAGAAGAATTAGGGACTTTTTCTAGGTATCCATCTCAGAGAAAAATTGAGTTGAAGCATGTTGAGCAGGAAGAAAAAAATCACATGGGGTTCAGTGCTGATGTTTTTTCTGGTCACATACTCATTTCTTTCCATTTTAACTAAACAAGAGTGCAAACATTGATTCATAAAGTGAATTCCAGGCATGATTCTAAGGAATGGCAGGAGTTTGCTGTACTCTGGGTAGGATTGGGCAGATTCAACTGAATTGAATAAAAAAAATTCTGTAAATTCATGGCAAAAAAGGAACAGTCCCTGAAGTCCAAATGCAAATTAACTGTAGTGCATGGCTAGAATTTCAGTGGGAAAAAGGGGACTAGGGATTACCTAGATTGAGGGCTTTCACCTAAGCTTGAGGAAAATTTGCCTCAGTTTAAAGAAGTTAAAATGAACATGGTTTTTAGAGAAAAAAACCACCAAGCATTGCAACACCAGTGCGGTGCAGTCTCCTCCACACGCACACTGTCAATAACCAGCCAGAAATTTTGTGCATTCATAACAATAAATTATGATCTTGGATAAATGAATGCCCTTATTTACCCTGTAGCCCACACACCTCTGTCCAAACTGCAGGCTGTTGATAGATTCACATTCAGGCAATCCTGTCAGGGGAAAATATGGTTTAAAAAGATAATTCACGATTTTTTTTACATTTTGGTGTTGCTTTTTGTTTTGTTTTGTAGCTCCTCTTCCACATTTGACTTCAGATGATGTTGATAAGGCCTTACAAAACTCTCCACGGTTAATGCATGCTAGAAACACAGGTAATGCTGGCACTGCTCCCACTGCTGTAGGTCATCTTCTAAAAGCACAGGATTCCTTTCCATGGGCTGCTTGCTAAAAAAATGGAAGTGGTAAATCAGGAGGGAGGCAAGAGAATCCCCTCCCTGCTGTCTGTGTGTTTTCTGCACAGACACACAGAGAAAAGGTGAGATCACGCAGGGCCAGGTGGTGCAAAAATGGTGCAAAAATTTCTGGTGTCCTGCAAGAGGATGGGGTCCCTGACACAGCATAAAACTGCAGGTTTGGGGCCTTTTATCTGAGGATTTTTATGGTCCTTCTGTCCATTCTACTGTCAAATCTACTCCATGGATCCCTAGAAGCTTCTTGGAGCTCAGAAGTGCTTTGGGCTCTGGGGAGTGGGGATGTCTCCCCTCCCATGAGCTAGATGTTGTGGGAATCAATAAAATTGCTCTTTAGGCAGCTAGCTCATCTCATTTTCTAGCTGCTGTGGGACTTGAGCTGGGAATTCCACTAAGGCTGATTTGAATTTAAAATTATTTTTGTTGATATTCACCCTTCTGTTAATTTGGCCCAGAAAAAGTATTGAGTGTAGGCAGGATAATGACACATGCCTCATCTGTCTTTCAGGATGCAACTTAAAGTATTTATGAAAATAATTCAGAATCAATTTTAATTTGCTGTAACATTTGTGCAGCAGAGGCTGGCATGGAATTGTACAAATAATAATGTGGTTTATATCCCTGCAAAAGATGTTTGGAATATTGCATCATCATGCCTGAGGGTGTTAGTTACCTACAGTGACCAGAAATAACAATTCTCTATGAGAAAGGAAAAAGATAATACAAAGGATAATGCAGAAGAAAAAGAAAACAAAACTTGGATAGCAATGTTTCTTTCATATTTTATTTCATTTTTCACTCTGAGTGAGTTTCATAGCAAAATTTACTGGATTAGAAGTTCTCTGCCTGACTTTAGAGGTTTGCCACTGGTCATAGTGGCAAACAAAGTCCTGCTGTGGGCTCTGGGCTGCAAACCCCACCAAAGGCAACAAAAAAATTTTTCCATTTACTTTGATGTGGTTTGGATAAAATTTAAGTCCTTTTTAAAAATAGATGGACTTGATGGTCTTTTCCATCTCTGGCTTTAGAGATTCTCATTTGCCAAGCATCTTCCACTTGTGGATATCCAAGTGTTGTTCAGCAATTCTGTGTGTTATCTTTTTCTCTCTGTGTGCACTGACAGTGATACTCTGAAATCCATTTCACCAAAATGAGATTAGCTGTCATTGGGGAGTGTGAACAATGTTGTGCTGATCATCAGCATATGGGAAATCAGTTGTTCAATTTTCAGTGGGCCACAACAGAGTTGGAAAAAAAGTTCTTGGAATCAGCAGGAATTGACTTTTTTGATGTTCCTGGGGAGGGTTATGAGAAGTCCATTGGTGTAGTCAGAGCAATTTCAATGCCTGAGACAAGGGAGATTCCATTTCCAACATCAAGCTCAATATTACTCATTTTTTCACTCTGGGGAAGATGAATGAGATATCTGAGGGTCTGAGTCAAAAGTCTCTGTTGAAAATATGGACTTTTCTGGGAATGCAGTATTGAAGGTAAAGAGGTTTTATTTCAGGGGATACAAAGCCACCTTCCCAGGTGGAGGTGGTTGTGGTAGAAGGAATTTCCTGAGCTTGACTGTCTCCTTCTTATAACAGATTTTGCACAGACTTTTATCCCATAATTTCAATGGATTTACATAGATTATTGGAATGAACTTTTATATCTAACAGTCCAAAGGCAGAAATTAGTTTCAGGTTCCTCACTCACTCTACAGGAGGGGAAAATATTGGTGTATTTAGGGACTGTGGAAATGAATCTTTAGGTGTTATGTCCTCTTCTTTCTCTTCAGGAGGTGCCACTTTTATTTTCCCAAACACATCAGTTTATCCAGAAGCAACACAAAGAATTGCAACCAGGCCAGGTATGAACAATGACCACTTTTTGAGTGTTGTGCTCTTACTCATTTCATCTCCTGAAATATCTCATTCTTTTTCCCTTTTCATAAATATGAGGCTCTATTTTGAACACACATATTATGTGCTTATACCACACATATATGTGTCTATATAATTGTGTAGAGTGAAATAATTAAGTAGAGTTTAATAAGTCCATTTCTTCCACAAATCTCTGTCTTTAGAGCAATTGTATCAACTTCATAAAGCACCAGGGAATCAGAGACCTGAGCTGTGTTCTCTGGTTCTGTTGCACTGTCCCAGCACTGTCACTTGTCAATGCCCTTCAGCTCTCTGTTTGTAAAATGAGGCTAAAATTTCATTTTATTTGAAGTATATTGTGGAAAAACACTCTAAAAATGCAGGATATATGCTTCTCCTGCTGGCTATTTATGTTTGAGGCAAGCAGAACCAACAAAAATCTGATTATGAGTTTAAGAGTCTTAAGTAAAATCAAAACATAAGGAAGTTCTTAATGCTCAACAATTTGAAACCTGTGAAAGTTTTGTGGATGTGCTGATTTGTGAAAGGCTGATGGGAATAATTAAAGAAGGTGAGGACATGGCTATGAAGCCAAAGATTTTCTTTTTATCACCCTTCACCACAAAAAATGCTGGAAAAATGCCTAATCTGGACATTTGCTTTTCCAATAAGGAGTGCAGAGTACTGAGGGACATGAAGAAGAGTTGCAGCAAATACTGAATTTAAAGGAAATCCATTACTGAGCCAGAGGCAAAAATCCAAGTGCTCAGAAGGGACTGGAATTGGCTGAGCTCTGGTGAAAAGAGATATTGGCACATTAATAAAAGGGAGTTTGAACAGGAATTATTTTATTTGTGCTCTAGGGGAGGGTGCAGGAGGGTTCATACAGATATTATTTTATATAGCCTTGTATACATGTATATATGCATGTCTGTAGATTTGGTAATTGATAATTAGAAAAGAAAAAAGGAAACAACTTCCAGGCCATTACATCAACAAATTCAACTTGTTTGGATCCTTGGAAATCAAACTCTGCTAGGTTTGTTTATATTAATGGCTAGAAAGGGAACTGTTAATCCAGTGCATACATTTGGCTTTCATAAAGCATTCACCAAAGCACCCTACAACTATTTACAATAGAAATTAAATCAGTGTATCATAAGAAACAAATTAAGAACTGGCTAATTATTCTGTCATCACTAATGGACATCTTAAGTTAAGTTGGGATTGTTCAGCCTGGGGAAGAGAAGCTTTGGGGTGATGGAATTGTGGCCTGAAGGAGCCCCAGGAAACCTGGAGAGGGACAATTTCCAAGGGCTGGAGGGACAGGACACAGGGAATGACTTCAAACTGACAGAAAGTAGGATTAGATGGCATAATGGGAATTAGGAATTGTTCCCTGGCTGGATGGAATTCCCAGAGCAGCTGGGGCTGCCCCTGGATCCCTGGCAGTGCCCAAGGCCAGGTTGGACACTGGGGCTGGAGCAGCCTGGGACAGTGGGAGGTGTCCCTGCCATGGCAGGGGGTGGAACAAGATGATCTTTGATGTCCCTTCCAACCCAAACATTCCATGATTTTATGATTTTGTTGTTACTTTAACCCAGAGATTCCTACACAGGATTCCTGTCCAGGCACCCAGGAAGTTCATTAGGGAGAAACAACTTGGCAATCAATTAACAACTGAAAACACAAGTTGATAAATGCAGCCCAAGGCAGAAGTTATTTGCATATCTTACTGATTCCAAATTAGCCCCCTTCACTCATGAAGGAACAACTTAACAGAGTCATCTTTATTTATGGCACAGTGGCAGCCAAAGTGAGAGATGTGAAAAATGAAGAACCATGGTGGAGAATCCCATGGGAAATGTGGCTGTGCCACTGAACAGCCCAGCAGAGTGGCCTTGCATGGAAAGCTGTGTCAATCATCCCTTATCAAAAAGGCTTTTTGCAGAGTTTGGAGGTGCTTAGAAACGCCTGGGAAAGCCATGGGAGTATGGAAAAAAAAATCTTTGGAGCATGTTGAGAGATACAGAGGTTTGAAATTGTTCAAATCACAGTCTGGGGTTGAGGAAACTTGATATAATTATCAAAATACAGAGAGTGACAGAGCACCTGCTTAGTGTCAGTATAAGAAGAAGTGATATTCCAAATAAATTAAACATTTTCATGGAGCATTAAAGCAGACTGGAGTACCCAGGAGCTCTCAGGGACACTGGGGAATGTCAGCACAAACAGGGATGAGAAAACAAAGCAGAACTATGGAAACAATCACCAAACACAAATCCAGAGGTCCCAAACTCTCAGTAATTCCCAGCAGAAATGAACATGTAACATAAGACCAGAGGGACCTGGTGTCCTGCAGGAAAAGCTGTTCCAATGGAGAGGATTTCAGGCAAATGCTGGAATGAGTCTGTTTTCCACTGGACTTGAATAAAAATTGGGATTTTTTTTGTTTCCTGACAAGGTCTATGATTTCCATATTTTTCTATGTGTGATGGGAAAAAAAAAAGTTAATTTTCTCTAGAGGAAAAGGTTCTAAACCACCTATCAGACATGGCGAGCCCCTTCATTTCATCATTTTAATCTGACTCACATTTAAAATGACACTTTAAAAAATGCTTTGTGTCAGCCTCTTTCTGCATTGACACAATTACTTGTGGAATTGCAGTTTAGTTTTAGGGTTCTTCTGTGCAGAACTAAACATTTTCTACAAAGAACTGTAGTGATTTTGGAAGTATTGTTTTAATTTATTTTTTTAACAATTGAAAGTTGATGGACATCTTCAAAGTCAGAATTTTTATTCAGAGAAAAAGGGGTTTTTGCAGAAATTCAGTTTTCTTTCAGGAAACTGTTTTGTTGGCTTATTCTGTGGTTTTCCTTTGACTTAAATGTCACATTTCAACCAGGCTGCAAAGAAGCTTTCCCATAACAAAGCACTGTTCATGTGAGAGCAAAAGCAGACCCTGGGGACAGCCACTTGCTGACATGAAAAAGGTCAAAAATGAGGAGCAGGGGGAATAAATAACGTTCAGTGGGAATCAGCCAAATCCTGGGGTGCAGTTCTGGAGAGAGTAATTAAGCACTGCCATTGTTAAGGCACTACAATAGAAGATGGGAAATGAGCAGGGCTTCAGTGCAAGGGAGGATTTCTGCAGTCACCTTTACAACAGAACATGAGGTTTCAGTGACAATGAGGCTCTCAAGAGCTCTGGGACACCTGGCTGGGATTTGTCCCACCAAACAGGAGCATTCCCATCAGGGAGCTGTCCCAGAAAGGACACGTTGTGCTGATGTCTGATGGACAAGAACAGATCTGCTTATCTGCAATAACAACAGTGTTTATCAAGGCTGAACCAAGCATGAAGCTGGAGCTTTGCTCTATTTCAAGAAAAGCTGATAATGTGATTTTTCTTTTCATGGAGAGGGTGTAGTCAAAAGATCATCTTGTGATGTGAGGAGTTAAAAGGCGAGACAGCTTTCTCACAGTGCTGAATTTGTACCAAGTGTGGTTCAAGTGCCACCAAGGACAAGCACACACAGCATCTGCAGTGCTCTCAGGGCAACAGGGGTCTGATGGCTTGGAGATCCAAAAATAGGAGAGAGGAGGAGGAGAGTAGAGGAGAGGTGAGAGAGAGGGAGAGGGAGAGGGCGAGGTCGAGTGAGAGGGAGAGTTCGAATGGATCGGTCGTATTGATATTCTCAGGGATTATTTGCTCCTATTAGCTTTTTCTTCCGCCTTTCTCACCTTTCGGTACTCGTTATCTTCTCTTGCTCTGCTCTTGCTCGTTCATCTTCTCGTTCTCTCTTCTCGTCTTTCTTTCTTCTTCTCCTTCTCGTCTCTTATGCTTCCTTCTCTTTCTCTGATGCTTCTCTCCTTCGAACTTCGATTCTTCCTCCTTCCGTTCTCTGCTCTTCTATGCTCTTTATCTTCTCTCTCTTATCTGATTCTCCTTCTCTTCTCTTCCTTCCTCCTGTCTCCGTTCCTTCTCTTGCTCTTCCTCTTCTCTTCTTCTTCTCTTCTCTTTCTTCTCTTCTCTTCTCTTCTCCTTCCTCCCATCTCCCCCCTGTTCGCCTCCCTCCCTTCCTCCCATTGCCAGCTCCCTTCCCTCTCTCTCTCTCCTCCTCCCTCCCTCCCTCCCTCCTCCCTCCCTCCCGCCCTCCCTCTCCTCCCCCCGCCCTCCCCTCCCTCCTCCCTCCCGCTCCCTCCTCCCTCCCTCACGACAAGACTCCCCCCGCCTCCCGCCCGCCCACACGCCCGCACAGCCCGCCCACAGCCGACAGCAACCCCAGCCTTTTGCTCTCCCTCTTTCGTGCCTCGTCCCATTTCCCCCCGTGCTTTAGTCAACCAATCGGTGGCCTTGTGTCACCATTTCCACCCCCCCATAATCTGGCAGGGGAATCTGGAGAGGAGGTAGGGAAGCTGCCATGGAGCAGGGAACTGGCCAGGCAAGGCACAAGATACCTGCAAGCCCCCCAGAGCTGAGCCCCCTCTGTACAGACAGACTCAGAACCCACTGCAGTTGCAACCAGAGTAATTCTGGATTTCTTTTTGCCAGGTGGTAAAGTCTCTAATAAACAGCAGTGTTTGTCTCAGCCTAGGCAGGACATCTGCAGGTCACTCTGATTCATCTTCTGCTCAGAGATGAGCACCTGTAAAATTCACATTATTTTCTCTGAAGCTGTGGAATAGTCCTCAAGAAATCAGGGATATAGGGTTATTCGTGATGAAAATGCAGTACAAAAATCAGTTGAAAATCTCAGCAAACCAAAGGTTTTGAAGTGTAGGATTCTGGGAGGTGGCAGAGCTAACAGACTAAATAAACTAAAGGCAATTTGGTTGTGCATTTTACATTACACTTTATTTCCATGCAGTGCTTGGAAGCGGGCAGATAAATCTGCCTTGCACAGAGCCAGGCTGGGGCTGTTTCTTTGCTTTCTGGTTTCATTTCCAAACATGAATTCTGAAATAAAGCACAAGTAGTGTTGAGAGTCAAGACATCTGCACCAACTTAGTTCCACCAGGTGGGCACTGCTGCCTTCCTGAGGCCCTGAAAGTTACAGAAGTCTCTGATTTTGGCAGTAATTTTAGCTAATGTGTTAAAGTCAGCCGTGGAAAAGCACAGGAAACTGCCAAAGATTTCTAAGGGTAAACCAAACATTTAAATTTACTACATTTGCTTTATGAAGAAAGCTTTTATGGTTCCGTTTTTCACTTTTTTTAATATGCTAAATCACTGAAATAAAATAGAAGTAACGAGTAAGTGAAAGACAGGGAAATGAAAATTTAGATGTGTAAATTTAAGGAGCTTGTCCCAAGAAGCAGAAAGGAATAAATCAACTAAAGCCTGTCTTTTTAAAAGGAAACACTGTTAGATGCTGAATTTGGGAGGGTTTATGCATAAAATGAGCTCTTGGGGGACTTTTCCTGCAAGATTCTAGCCCAGGTTATCAATGATGCCAGTGTGTGCCATTCCTTGGTGTGCTGGGCTGAGGAATGGGACTAAAGGGAGTACCCTGAACCTTTGGAAGTGATCAACTCTGTATTGTCTCTAAAGATTCTTTGTACCACCTATTTCAGTGCAGCTCAGACTTCTGACAACAACAGAAACCTCTGCAGTGCACAAGGCAATAAAGATGATAAAGGTTTTAACAAAGAATTCCCTGCCTGTTTCAGTAATTTTCCAAATCCTGACTCCTCCCAAAAGGTGCCCTTTTTGGACATAACCACTTTAGCCATATCTGCATGAATAAATGTCTTTTTCTTTCACAGATTTGCCTTATGAGCAAGCCAGGAGATCAGCATGGACGAGTCACAGCCACCCCAGCCCTCAGTCAAAAGGTAAAAGCATCTACACAGCTGGGGAAACATGGATAAACTCCAAAGGGAATTACAGGAGCTCTGGAGGGGTTTTATCTGTGCTTTTTTGGAAAGCCAGTTGTATGGGCAATGCTGGGAGGTGTCACTGGGCAGCCACATCCTTCCTTAAACTCAAACTTCATCCAATCCATCACCACAGAACCTTAAAAAGCTTTTTTATGAGCTTTCAATCCTGTTGTGTCCATCCTGGAGCAGAGGGCAGCAGGAGCTCCAGGCCTGGGGACCTCTCATAGGTTTGGTGAGCAACTTCCTAACTGGAAAAATAACTACATGGGGTTTTGTTTTTTCCATTTTCAGCTACTCAGCCATCATCCTCAACAGTTCCCAAAACAGAAGACCAGCGTCCTCAGTTAGGTGGGTGTCACTTGCTTTGAATTCTGCCTGGGTTTGTTGAGTGTGATGAGAAGGGCACCCAAACTGCACAATCTGGTTCAGACCACTCCAGCTGAAGACCACCAAAACCCCAGATGTGAATGGGGTTTGCTCTGCAGCTGGATTTGGGTTGAGTGTAATGTTTAAAGGCAGTGACAACCTTCCAGAATAAAAATGCTCTTAAAACAATCCATCTACAATTTGGGTACCAAGGTGGAAGGTGGACATGTCAAAAGACCCCAGTGGTTGAGATGCCAGCAGCTGGGAAATGTGCAAGAGCCAAAAAAAAAAAGGGAATGGATTACAGCCTACAGAAACCCATCTGAATTTGGCTCCTGAAACACAGCAGGAATATTAGAGGGATTCTCAGTCTGTTGGAAAACTGAGGAGAAAGCAGAAGTTTATGGGTTTGTAGAGTAGTGGTTTAGCAAAATGGGTGCCTTTTGTGGTTTTAGAGCAGCAAATCCATGGGGTGGGGCCTAATCCCTTATTGCAAATTCAGCTGTATTTTGGACAGGTAGCTGGAGAGCACTCCAAAGGTCCTGAGTCAGTCATGGCTTTTGTTAACAGCAAAAGGTTAGAAGGAGGAAATACAAGAGATTTAGAGGATATTCTTAGCTCAGAAGACTCTGAGCCAGTTTTTATCACATGGATTTTAGATCATTATTCTGGTTTTTGTTAGAGCTAAACAAGACTGTGCATGACTAGGTCTCATTAACTCATGCACAGACTGCCTGGGAAGTATTACACTGAATTTTGCCCAAACAGTGTTTTATCTAATCTGGCCTTCCAACCACAAGAATCTTCCTAGAAATATACCAATGATTTATGTAAGTCCTGAGGACCTTTTAATGGCTGTGTGTGAGCTGCAAAAATTATTTAAATGTGTAAGGAATGTAACCTGATTGTCTTTTTGGCTGTAAAAGCCACAGTCACTCAGTGCTTGCAGCCCCTCACTTTGGCTTTGGTCCTGCTGTCACAGCTCTCCCTTTCTCCCTGTTGGACTTCAGGCCAAACTAAGTTTTCATTTCCAGAGAGAAATATTGAGATGTTACAGGCATGGTAAGGCTGACAGAGGCTCTTCTGAAACCACCAGTCACTTGATTAATCCATGGGGTCCCTCACTGGAGTCCAGTGGCAAAAGAGAATCACAGAATCACTGAGGTTGGAAAAGACCTCCAAGGTCATTGAGTCCAACCTGTGACCCATCCCCACCTTGTCACCCAGCCCAGAGCTCTGAGTGCCACCTCCAGGCCTTCCTGGGACACTTCCAGGGATGGGGATTCCACCACCAGAATGCTTCATAACAAAGTTTACATTCTGAATATATGCATCTGCATGTTATTACAGTGCAAAAAGCAAATGTATGTCCTTGCACACCGAGTTTGAAAGGAAAACATGCAAGTGTTGCCATGCAGAGGGAGAATTGCTCAGGTGTTGGACCTGCTGTCTCATCAGGCAGTGCACATTGCCCCTTACAAGGTTCAGAAATGATACCTAAAATATTTGTCAATGCTGTTGCATTATTTTAAATCTTTCTTTCACAATTTTGTAGATCCATATCAGATTCTGGGACCGACCAGCAGCCGACTTGCAAATCCAGGTGAGAAGGGATTTTGCTGATTTAGGAGGCTTTTTTTCTTTCACTGCTGAGTGTCCCCCCTTCACCTGTAAGACCAGACCTGGAAGGGGATGTCCCTGATTTTCCCACTCCTGAGGGGGAGCTGATACCCAGTGTGTTGCAGAATTTCTCAATTACACAAGGGTGGGACTGAGGAATTTAAAATCATTAAGGTTGGAAAGGACCTCCAAAAAGTCCAACCTTTGAAGCTGGAGTTCACTTCAGTTTCCTGAACATCAGGATTTGGTTAAGGGCTGTAAGAGACCCCATCTGGTCTCCAGTCACCCCTCCAGAAAGGTACAAATCTCTTAACCACTCTTCATCAGGTGTGTCCCAGATTCTGTTAATCCACAACACAGTATCATACTGGCCTTGATGAATACAAAATTTTGGGATTAAATATATAGGAAAAAGAAAAGTAGAATCTATTTGCAAATAATAAGTGGGTTAAACACTTCAAAAACATTCTCCCACCTCAAGAAGGCAGTGGGATGCATTGTGGATAGGGATGTGTAGCTTAGAACACAATCACAGACTCACAGAATCGCTCAGGTTGGAAAACACTTCAAGGATCATTGAGTGCAACCTTTGACCAGCATGTTTTTGCTAAAGACAAGGGATCTTCTGGGTGATTTAGTAGCTCTGCTTGAGAATTGTGCAGATTTCAGTGCTCCAAGTCTGCAGGACACGCTGTGGCTGTCCAGCACCATGATCAACAGCACAGCCCCCCACAATGGACTGGCACTGTGTGTTCCACTTGTGTCCCTTGCCTGGACAGTCCCAGGGCAGGACATTCCTCATTCCACACAGATCTCCTCAGCCCCCAGTGACAATGGCTCTTTTTACAACAATCTTACGCCTTTTCAAGGCCAGAAATTGCCAAAATGCTGATCAGTTTCCTTTCACTTTCTCCCGAGTGACATCGAGCACAGTTCTAGATTAGCTGACTCTCTAAACAGTTTTGTGTGGCAGAGGAAAGTAATTAAGTAAGTGTTAAGAATAGGATTTTCCAAATGGCCTGAGGTGGTAGAGGTTTCCAGGCAACACGGGTCTTGACTGGAAGGGGAGGCCTACATCTCTTTAATTTGGTCATAAATCATGGCTTGCCAAATTTTATCAAGTGTCCATTTGGTTGATTTCATTACTGTGAATGACATTAACACGATCTGGATTGGGATGCTTTTTTAACATTTGGGTATGGAATTCCTCCACACCATCATTCCTCTGCTTTAACATGTTTTGTGTGTTTATAAATTGGTGGAATTACTCTCTCATTAAAAGGAAATTGACAGCAACCATTTATTTTCATAGGACTATATATTACATTTGGAAGGCAAGTGTTTATGTTAGAACATATGTTGGATTGCTTATTCAAAAATTTGTGTTTTGTCCAGCACTGAACTGTTTATTGATTTTCAAAGCCTAATCCTCTTGTTATGTTTCGTGTATTAAAACTTGCATGCCTTGCTCATACCACGGATTCTTTTGTTTGTTTGTTTATTTAATGCATGTTAATGGAACAGAAGAAATTCATTAAGGCCAGTTTGGATAAATACAATTTAAATGAATATGGGTTTCAGTTGCACTGAAGTATAAACTGCTAATGGGTTTCAGATGCTGCTCTAGCTCGATATTGTAATTGCTACTATAAGCTTTCTAAAGAAAAGCTTGTTTATTATACCCACATAGCTGGTTTGGATAAGAAAAAAAGAAAGAAACCCAACCTATTCCTGGTCAGAGACATAGTTCAGGGTTAGCACATCCAGGCTGGTTGGCAAATTCTGCTGACACCGTGCTTGTGAAACAGATTGCATCGCAAGCTGCTTCAGCTGCATTTTGCATCATTTCAGTGTTGCTTTGTTAAGAAATGCTAAGCTTCTGACATGACTATCAGTGGCAAGGCCCTTTGAAATCTGCTTTCACTTGTCTAAAATGCACAAATTTTGTTGCCCTACCTCACTTTTGCAAAGTTCACAGCAGACCGTTTTCTTTTTGCGGTGGAATTGGCAGAGAGTGAGAAAAATACAACAGCAACATTTTATGCCTTAACGTAAAATAATCATTTTAACTCATTTGAAGCAGAATGATGACAAGGATGTATTTTATGGACCTTTTCACTGTTCCTGCAGTTGTTTTGCCCTCTGGTTGTATGCAGTGTAACAGCAAGCTAATAAGTTTCCGTTGTGCATTTCCCCAAATGCTGCAAAGGGATGATATGGTTTGGCACTGGCCCAGCTTGCTCTAAACTTCTCCCTTTTTGTGTGGGCTCATTCCATAGCAGGGAACATTTAGTTGCAACATAATGCTGTGAGAACAAGCCGAGTGTTACGCAAGTGAAAGCTGTTTGTGCTGAACTTTGCAGATTAGTTTCCTAAATGAGCACTGTATTATTTCCCCATCAATTGTCTGCGCTGAATGACATTAGGTAACAATTAAATCTCCATGGAATGGCGTTCTGCCACTCACATGAGGGAAAACACGACACATTACAATTATCCCTGCTCTTTAGGGTTTCATGAGACAGTCCTGGGAGAAGGGGGACAGTAATAGTTGCCTCCTCGAGCCAGGTCTCATAAGCTCTTGGAGGTCTGCTACTGACCCAAGATAGCTCAGCTACCTTTGGAGGCATAAAATCAGCAGGATGGCTTCTGTTGCAGTGTTGGAAACAAAAAGGTTTAATAAAAGGCAAAATAACAAACAGAGAAAAACTGAGCCAGGTGCAAGAGGTTCTTGCTCCTGGTAAAGCACCCCACAAAAGCCATTAGTTTCTTTGTTCTCTTCTTTCTCTAGTAAATTGGCTAGATGGGACTTTTTGGCTTCTGTCCAAATGGCTATCCTAAATTTGAGGTGAAGTCCCCAAGGTCCTGTGAGGTGCCTTTTTCACCTAATCGAGGAGAGAAACTTCTGGGCTTCTTTCCTTTTTGAGGGGAAAAAGGATAGTTTTGTCACTCTGTAGTTTTGTCTCATTCCTGTAGGGGACTGGCTAATAGAAAGAATTAGAAGCCAACATCACAACATTTCCTAATGGGGTCCTTGGGGATGAAGCAAAGTAGAAACCTGACCCAAGAGTTCTTTCTGATAAAAAAAAATTAGTAGCAAGTGTCACGTGGAATCAGTGGAATAAAAATGTATGAATCTATTGTGAAATTGCATGCATATATATTTAAGAAAAAGATAAAAAGAGATCTAGAGTTCCCAGGGGTACACATGTCATTTTAGAAGAACAATTCCCACATGAGTCCAGCTCTGTAATAAACATACCAGCTTTACAACTTTCACAAAAGTCATAAAGTTTGGTTTGTTCCCTCAAATCAGGGAGAGCCTGCCCAATCGATTCCCTGACATAATTCACTCCAGCCCTGACATTCCCGCTCTGTTCCTCCCCGCAGGCAGCGGGCAGATCCAGCTGTGGCAGTTCCTGCTGGAGCTGCTGTCGGACAGCTCCAACTCCAACTGCATCACCTGGGAGGGCACCAACGGCGAGTTCAAGATGACGGACCCCGACGAGGTGGCGCGGCGCTGGGGCGAGCGCAAGAGCAAGCCCAACATGAACTACGACAAGCTCAGCCGCGCCCTGCGCTACTACTACGACAAGAACATCATGACCAAGGTGCACGGCAAGCGCTACGCCTACAAATTCGACTTCCACGGCATCGCCCAGGCCCTGCAGCCTCACCCCCCGGAGTCGTCCATGTACAAGTACCCCTCGGAGCTGCCCTACATGAGCTCGTACCACGCGCACCCGCAGAAGATGAACTTTGTGGCTCCCCACCCCCCTGCCTTGCCCGTGACGTCCTCCAGCTTTTTTGCTGCCCCCAATCCGTACTGGAATTCGCCGACTGGAGGGATCTACCCCAACACCAGGCTGCCAGCTGCTCATATGCCTTCTCATCTTGGCACCTACTACTAAGTGGGGTGGGGGAGATGCCAGGCAAAGCAAAGGAGCTTCTCACTGGGGTTGGGTCCCCAAGGAGTCGCAATGAACTCTGTTGGAGTACTCGAATTAAAAGTGCCTAAAGAGACAAGTGAGGGTTTGGCTGGGGGCAAAAAAAAAAAAAACAACCCCAAAACCACATTAAAAATAGATGTCAAAAAGACTTTTTTGTAGTAGGGATTTAAAGGAAATATCCAAGAAGTATTAAGATACTAAAATGTAATGTATATGGGCATCAACTCTGTGGACCAAACAACAATAGACTTGTAGGTAGAAGCATGAAATGATAAGGAAAACCTACGGAAGCTGGTGGTCTTAAAACGTTGATAAGCTTGTGTGTAAAGTTTGATATCATGCTAGTGCAAAACTGGGACTATACTACAGCAATATAAGGATAAGTCTATAGTGACCTAACATACAGTATATGGATCGTTACAAAAGAGAGGGAAAAGGGAAAAAAAAAGAAAAAATAAGCCTATCTGTATTTAAAAAACAGAAACATATCAGCAGAAGAGACTGGTTAGTGTGGAAGCTGATTTGGAATAGAACAGCAGTGTTGTGGTTAAAGTCAAACGAGATCCATTCATCAGAGCGAATCAGCTACTCAAACTGTGAAGACAACCCAAACTTTCAGATTCCTTGACAGTTTTACAGGAACCCTGAGCCAAACGTGGGAAATGAGAATGTGCTGGAGGGCAAGTGTATGGTTGCAGATCAGAGGCCTGCACCTGACAGAGGAAGCAGGAAGGAGAAGGAAGAGGAAGAAGGTGGTGAGAAGGGGAGGAAAGAAACTTCTTGACCAGTAGAGACTGAAAAGACTGAAAACTTTGTAGTGTTGGGACTATGAAGAAACACTTGTTTGGACTTGTGAAACATATTGCTCAGTATTATACCATTCCCAGTATTTCAGGAGGAACAGACTTGATTCAGTAGTAATAAAAAGTGGGAAAAGGGAAAGGGCAGAAGGAGTGAGAAATCAGAATATGCATCTCTTTTTTTTTTTTTTTTTTTTTTTTTTTTTTTTTTTTTTTTTTTGAAAAAAAACACAAAAGCAAAACTGGAATTGTGTCTGATATTTAAAAATTACCAGTTGGAACCTCATCATTACTAAGGGAGTTTGTTTTCTATTGGTTAGAGCAAGAGACAACCCCTGACTGCCAGAATCAGAAATCACCTGAGTATTTTTGTTAGGCAGGCGCCAGTTTTTCTTACCGAGTCGCGAACGCTGTGCGTTTGTCAGAATGAAGTATACAAGTTCAATGTTATTTTTTTTTCCTTTTTATATAATTATTATATAACTTATGCATTTATACACTACGAGTTGATCTCGGCCAACCAAAGACACACACACACACACACACAAAACAAACAAACAAACAAACAAAAAAGGGACAATCCAAAAAAAACTATTGTGGCCTTGAATTTTAACTCTGTATGCTTAATGTTTACATTATGAACATATTAGTCCTTAGATTGCAGAATGTATGTAATAAAATAAGCTTGGCCTAGCATGGCAATTTCAGATTGACACTGTGGTTTGCATTTGTGCTTGCATTTTTCGTGTGTGATGCCCATGCCAGATCTGCTACTCACCAGGTTAAAATAGGCCAGGCTTTTTGGGCTGTGAAAATGTGGGAGCAAACAGCCTGAGTTTAAAGGGCACAGGTGCTGTGTATCTTCTTTTCCAGAGAGTTCTGCTGAAAGACTTCCAGCCCTTCTTCAACAGTGCCTTGCCATCCCTGTGCTGAGCTTCTCTGGCCCAGAGATTGCATCCATCCCCAATTAATTCACTGACAGCTCCACGCCCAAGGCTGGAAATCAAGCCTAAGGGAGGCCTCTAAGGAAGAGTACTCATGCTCAGAAATGATCTTTTGTTGTCATGAAGTTATGCTGCAAAATCACAGCCTGAGATGTATCTTCCTCCTGAACCGTGTGTTGAATTGCTTTGCCCCCTTGCCCTTAATACATTCTGTATCATTATTAGTAAATAAAGTGAATAATGAGTAATTTCCATTATTCCCCACTTTAGAATGGAGTGTGTGGCAGCCTTGTTCACAAAGGGCAGGGAGTTTTATTTTTCTCTTCTAGCTTTAGAGGCTTCCCACTCTGTACCCTGGGCCCCAAAACTGCATCTGGTGCCTACTGGCATAAATCCACTCTTTCCCAACACCATCTGAAAAACGGGTCTGGAAAATCATCCCTGACATTTATGAGTGGCTTTCCACAGTATTTGCTGCAGGAATTCCAGACAGCTCAGCCCTCTGTATCCCTCCTTTTTGCTGTTCTTTTGTGTCCTTTTTCCCAGACAAAATGGGTGTGGTTTCATGTTTTATAGATGTTCTGCTTATCCATTTTTTGGGGAGCAGTGGGAGCCAACTGACCAGGCTTTGTGTTCGGAGTGTCTTGGTGGCAGTTTATAAGCACAGGGTTGTGTTACCAATGTGTGAGACCTGAGCAGGGAAATAAGCACTGTAAGGCTGTATTTCTAAAAAAAAAGAAAAATATGAACTATTGGAAAAGGTCAGTCACTATTTTAGAAAGTTATGGAGTCAAGGCAGGCACACCTACATGTGAGTATAAAGAGAATAATTTGCCTCTCAATGGAAATAAATCCAGAGATCCTCACTATCTGCTTCGTGTGTACTTCCAGCCCAAAGTGGTAAGTGTGTTCTTGAACCAGCTTTTAATTAAACACTAAAAATCCAGATTTAAAGAAGGTCTTTGTTTAGATGGTCAAGGACATGCCTGGAGGCCTCCAAACCATCCCCAGTGCTCACGGGGCTGCCTGCAGGATTTCCAGACTCTGGTGCCTGGCTGCTGTCCTGTGCAATGGGAGCACCATCCTGGCACGGGGATCCAGATCCTGGGACAGGGATGGAGCCAGAGCAGATGGAGCCCCCTCGTGTGAAGAGCAAAATCCTCGAGCTGGCCATGGGAAGCTCAGTGGTCACCCATTGCAGGGCACCACCTTCCTTCAGGACCTGCTCCCTGCCTTCCAGGAGCCTTGGAAAACACAGATTTTGCAAGAGGGGAGTGAAGGATGAAGAGACCCTGCTACTGCTGCCTTGAGGGTATTTGTAGGGTCCCTCTGTGGCCGTGGCAAGGGATGAGCCCAGTGCAGGCAGAGCTGAGGAGCTCCATGTCCACACCATGGGAGACGTTCAGTGAGGCTCAGACAGACCCCAAAACCTTGGCTGGATCTTCTCTTTGCCATTTAGCACCTGGACAGCATGGCCCTGATGTGCCCACATTTGCAGAAACTGGTAATATTAATAACTTTAGCCCTTTATTTAAATTTCTTTAAATTTATTTAACTTTCTTTCAAAGCCAGTTGTCAGCCGAGCTGCAAACCTTACCCAGATTCCAAAGAGTCTGCACTTGGTACCCCGAATTCCACAAGCCTTTTAAATTGCCCACAAATCATCAGGGATTCAGACTTTCCTTCTGCAATTTTTTCTACTTCAGACTATTTCTTGTCCCAGCTAAAATATAATTTTAAAATAAATTTCTCGTTACATGTGCATTAAAGGTAGAAGAAACCATTTTACCTATGTCACATGATTAGTCATCTCATTATCTTTTTCTGTGCCATCTTCTCAAGTTGTGGTCACATTGGGAGAATAGTCTCTGATGATTTAAATTGCTGGTCAGTCAGAAGGGCACCTCATCCATCCAAAGGGATTGGTTAATTCCTGAATTTTACCTCCTGATGCCAGTCAAATCCTTCATTCCCTCTCTGGGCAGTGGTGGGAGCACTTGGATCTCTTCACAGCAGGTCCTGCCTGCATCCTCCAAAGTGTCCTGGCTCTGCTGCTGTCCCCTGGGTGCTGTGACCTCTCCTTGGAGGCACTGGCAGCTGCAAGGACATCAGAGCATGACCCAGAATGAGCTCTGCTTGAAGAAAGGTTAATGAGAATATTTTGGGCTGATTAATGAGGATATTTGAGCCAACTGAAATGAGGAAAATTATTTCAAAATTTAATTTTATAGCACCACAGAGTGGTTTGGGTTGGAAGGGAAATAAAGGTTCCAGCAGGGACACCTTCAACTATCCCAGGCTGCTCCAAGCCCCAGGTCCAACCTGGCCTTGGACACTTCAGAGATCCATGGGCACCCTATGCCAGGGCCTCCCCACCCCCACAAGGAAAAATGTCTTCCTAATATCCCGTTTAACCCTCCCTTCTGTCAGTTTGGAGCCATTCTTCTTGTCCTGGCACTCCATGCTCTTGTAAAAAGTCCCTCTCCATCTTTCTTGTCAGCTCCCTCCCCAGCATTTTTTTTAAAGGGCACATACTTTCAAGAAAACTAACAAAACACCCAGGGTTCTTGGGCCAGGAGTTGATGAGATGCCCTTTTAAATCACTGGATTGAGGACTTCTCAAAACCAGGCTCAGAAAATGTTGGGGTTGCGTGCCAGAATATTGGTCCATATAGATTTTGTAAAAACCTAAGGGGCAGAATAATTTTCTGTGCCCAGTCCTAGAAGCAGTGAAGAATTCTGCTTGGGAAACCAAATCCATCCATTACAACATTGCAACAAAACTATTATTATGATGATGTTCTTATAACAAACTCATTATAACAAAACTATTTTCTACTGTACATTTTCTGATGTTTCCTTAACCTTCTCCTTTGAAATGGTCTCAATTCCAGGGAAATTCCACCCATTCCCATTGCACAGAGCCCAACACATCTCATTGTCAAAAGGAGGTGGGTGGTTGGGTTTTTTTGTTTTCCTGCCATTCCTGCATTTTGCAATTCCTTGTGATTGCACTCCCCATGCATCACCCTCCAGAGTTCTTTGCCTGCCTCAGTGTTTACAGCTTCCCAAATATTTGTGGTTTGTTATCACGCTCCCTTTGACTGGGCGTTTGCCAAGCTTTGACATATTCCACTTCACAAACCTATCCCTCTTCTTCTCTGACAATTGTTAATGTGCCCTTCTTCTTTTTCCTTTGTATATTTTTCCCTTTCCCCCCCCACCTCCCCCTGCACATTGCCAGGCCTGTCTAAACCATTCCTGTCTAAACCATTCCCATCTAGGAGTTTTTTGACTGCACCTCCATCCCACTGGAGTCTGTTCTTCCCATCAAGCAGCTGATGCACTTTTAGTTCCCACCTGGATGAAAAGTGAGCAGCTGAAAGATGGATTTCCATGTTCTTTCTTTGGAGTTCCCTTCTCATGGGATGAAAAGCCTCTTTTTCTCAGGTGTCTCCACCAGCAGACCACTGGGAAGCTTTTTCCAAACTCTTGGAATGAAATTCCTGCACTGGTCCCACCAGCTCATCCTGTCCCAAAAAAGTGCCTCTTCATTTCCAATTTTCTGCGTGCTGAAGGTGTCATTTTTCTCCACAGAAAACTTAAAATCTGCTCACAGAGAACCACAGGATTGCAGAATCATCAAGGCTGGAAGAAACCTTCAAGCTCATCCAGTCCCACTGACACCCAGCACCACCAGCACCGCTCCAAAACCATGTCCCAAAATTCCATATCCAGATACCAAATTGAAGACAGGCTTCTAAAACACACACAAGAACTTGGACTAAGTGATTGCCATGATACTTTTAGGCTTGCAAGCAGTTCTAAGAGGATGTGAAAGGCAAGTTTTAAGTTTTAGGCACACCTTTTACTCAATTCATTCATATATTTTTGTAAAATTCCCAGTTTGTGTCACAAAACAGCCTTGTAGATCACTTGGCCACCTGACACATGAGCACAGGACTGCCAGGGCTTCAAAAACCACTTTTCTTCACCCCATGGAGAAGAGCTGGAGGACTTGTGAAGTCCTTCAGTATTTCTGCAACCCCACTGACACTGAAATGGTCAGTTTTAGAAATAATGTCCTTTTCCCCTGTGGGCTGGGGATGGGTATGTGTGCATTAGTGTACTCAAAATACTAGGTGAAAAAAAAATGGGGAAAATCAACATATCCATTGTTTTATGGTTGAAAAATGCCCTCATGCTGCTTAGTTCCCAGAAACTGGTCTGGTACATCCACACATTTCAGTTTTCTGGGATGGGAATGATGACCCAGCCATGAGTCGGATCCCATTGTGCTGGAGAGGGTAAATACAGATCATGACTAACAGATGTTGCTTTGAAGTGCTCCTATCTTTAAATACACAAGGCTAATAAATGCTGGAAAATTCTGTATTTTCTACCAAGACTAGGCTGAACATTTTCCACTCTTTCTTCAAAGAGTTTGGGGGGGGTGGGGGGGTGGATTTTTTTTTTTTTTATTTCTTCCAGCATATGCTGAGGATAAATCCAGGAAATATGTGCAAGGTCCTTGGACATTGTGATGGGCTCATATCCTGGCACAGAGGCACAGCTCATAGCCTGGCTCCCCAAGGGACTGGAGTGTCTGAATGGCTACTGGTTACAAATAAGAAAAAATTCCAAGTGCCTCTGCATGGCTGTGTGCAAGCTGAAAACCTCCCACCACAGGTTTCCTTGGAAAAGACAGGAAATTAGGACTGCAGGAAGTGGCACACAGCCTTTGGAGGAGGGTTTGAATCTCTAAACAGGTGTGAAAATTACCTTGGCTGTTCCAGGAAGTGACAGGGGAGGGGACACAGAGCCAAGGATGCAGAGAAATGAAAGAGCTTTTATCAGCAGGGCATGGGAAGAGGAAGGAAAAATAGGAGAAAGAGGCAAAATTGGAGAGGTAAAGAAGAGGAAAAAGTTCTTAAGTGCTGTCAGAGGAGTTGCAAAATGCTGTGACACTGACACCCTTATTGACAATTTATGGAGGGGGATGGATGTAGAGTTTAAGATGTCCTTGCAGGGGTTCCTTGGTGCTGTTGGACCTGATTTGATGGTGGTGACACGAGCTCGGAGCTGTCAGCAAACAGGGAAACAACCAGAGCAATAAAACATGGGCTGAGAACATGAGGGCAGCAAACAAAGGGGTTGGCTTAGCTCAAACTCCTTCACCTGTGGAAAAAGGGGAATTCCACAGGACAGGAGATGTCAGGGAGGCTCCAATGACCAGGGAAACCCAAATGGCTCATTCTAGCCATGGAAAGTGAGATGGATCTGAGGGATGTGGGGAAGGAAACAGCAACTGGATGTCAAGAGTTTTGCAGAAAGAGAGAGGAAAGCTGAAGGAACGATGACTGTGAGCCCAAGGGAATTTAGGGGTTCAGGGTGTTCCAGAGTGCAAGGCATGATGTGTTCTGTCACCACCTGTGTGGCAGTTGGCTTTTGTCAAGTGGGCAGTTTTCCTATTCTCTTCCACACCCCCTCCTCCCTCTGGGGACACACCTGCTGATAAGAGGCCACTGAATGTCCCTGCATGGCTGATAAGAACTGCAGCATCCACTGGGAGATGTGAGCCCAGAGGGAGGAGCCAAGCATTCCTGCCTGGATAGAATCTGGAGATTCTGGAACACCAGCACAGCTTCTCCACTGGATTCCCAGAGGAACAGCAGCTGCCTCTCCCACTGGATCTGAGAGGGAGAATACACCTTTCTGCAGGATCCCTGCTCCAGCAGAGCCAGCCCTGGCACTGCAGGAGGGCTGAGCCACAATTCCAATGGGACTGTGCCAGCACCCTGACCCACAGGTGTCAGTGTGCTCTGACCACAGGTGTCAGGTGTGCTCTCACCCACAGGTGTCAGGTGTGCTCTGACCCACAGGTGTCAGGTGTGCTCTGACTCTGTCAGTGTTGTTTTAGTTTACTGCATTGTTTATTTTATCTTTTTATTTTCTTCCCTATAAAGAACTGTTATTCCTGCTCCCATATCTTTGCCTGAGAGCCCCCTAATTTAAACTTTATAGCAATTTGGGGGGGTGGGGAGGGTTTACATTTTCCATTTCAGGGGAGGCTCCTGCCTTCCTTAGCAGACACCTTTCCAAACCAAGACACAGGGGAAGAAAAAGGAAGCTTAAAGATAAAATAAGGTGAGGTTTAGCTCAAAAACTGAGCCCAAAGGAAGGGCTGCAGGGCAGCTGTGGTGTGCAATTCAGTAGGAGGAGGCAGGTCAGCACATCTGGGCTGAAGCAGCAGCCCGAGCGAGGAGACATTGGAGTGGGTAAATGTTGTACTTAATTTCTCTTTCTACACTCACCACTTTAATATATTTTCAGCTAACATTTCATTACAATTTCCACAAACATTTCATGTCACGACTCCATTACAATGCAGGCTGCAGAGGAACAGCTGTAAAATAGCCCTGCCAATGCTGGTAATTTGCACTGGGAATGTAACATCCAGCTCCAGTCGCTGACGAGTGCCGTGCAAAACGAGCTAACGGGCATTTTTCATTTCTTTAACCACTTACCTCAACAATTAAATGTATTGCAATGCTAAATCAGAGTATATAATCAGTCACTGCAGACTGTATAAAAGCATCAGACCATACATCTCTCTTGTTTTGTCAGGAGCTGTACAAAGTGCTGGCTTAGCACTCTGCAAACGGCTTTGTTCGCTCTTGTTACTTTAATTGTACACCAAAAAAAAGGAAAGTTTCATTCATACTCTGTGTGTGTGTGTCCTGCTCTGTGCCAAATCCAATATTCTCTCCTTCTCCTACTCAGTGCAGATCACAGAGGAAGGTTTTAGCACATCAGCCTTTGAGGTGGGAAACCAGTCACTGCTTTAATATTTTTGCTGTTCCACTGTCACTACTGGAACAGCTCCTGAGCTGAGACAAGGTTGGTGCTCCCAGTCACTGCTGGATTTCTATTTCTCTGCTTTGGACAAAAGCTGAGGTGTTTGGTTTATGACTCAGTCATCTATTTCTCAAAAATACCTGGTGGGCTTTACTCAGAATAGAACCATGGAATGGTTTGGGTTGGAAGGGACCCTAAAGTTCATCCTGTTCCACACCCCTGCCATGGCAGGGACACCTCCCACTGTGCCAGGCTGCTCCAGCCCCAGTGTCCAACCTGCCCTTGGGCACTGCCAGGGATCCAGGGATGGAATTCCATCCCAGCCCTGCCCACCCTGCCAGGGAACAATTCCTCATTGCCAAGATCCCACCCAGCCCTGCCCTCTGGCACTGGGAGCCATTCCCGGGCTGCTGTCCCTGCATCCCCTGGGAATTGTCTCTCTCCAGCTTTCCTGGGGCTCCTCCAGGCCCTGCAAGGCCACCCTGAGCTCAGCCCAAAGCTTCTCCTGTGCAGGTGAGCAATGCCAGCTGTGCCAGCCTTTCCTCCCAGCAGAGCTGCTCCAGCCCTCTGCCCATCCTGGAGCCTCCTCTGGGCTCTCTGCAGCAGCTCCAGCTCCTCCAGGGCTGGGGCAGCTCTGCAGGTGGGAAATCACCTGAGGGGGCACAGGGGCAGGGTTCTGCTACACAAAGTCATCGATTGTACCTTGCATTTCCCCCCCCTGTTTTGGCACAATGTAAAAGGAGAGAAATTGGAAGAAGCAAAGCAGCTGCATGTAGTCAGAATACCTGGCAAAATGTGCTGAAGTAAATGTGAGCTGACTGATGATTAAGTTGCCAAAAGACCAAAAGCAATTTAGGGTCTCAAATCTGGTAGGCTGATGGGATTTATGTTCCTGGGACATTCCAGAAATCCCTCCCTGGTGCTTTGTCATTTAAGAAAGTCACATTCCTTTAGAAGGCCTGAGTGCACAGCCCTGGGGTGACCCTCCCTCCAGCAAAGGCAGCCGTGGGGCTGGGGGGAAAATGCCACCATCAAAAGTCATGGAATTGGCTGAGTTGGAAGGGACCCACCAGGATCATCCAGTCCAGCTCCTGGCCCTGCACAGAACACCCCAGGAACCCCACCATGTGCCTGAGAGTATTGTCCAAACACAACTCAGACAGGCTCCTACTGTCCAACCTGAACTTCCCCTGGTACAGCCTGAGACTCTCTGCTCTTGTGGTGTTGGTGGGATCAGCCAGCTCCTGATTCATCAATCCCTGTTTCTCACGGAGCTGTGGCTGTGCAAGGCACCAGCAGCTTTTCTCTTCAGCAAGAACAACAACCAAAAAATCAGTTTTAAAAAGCAGAGGAGTGGTGTTGTAAAGGTGGGCTGACAGCTGGCTGGATGGGAGCCAGTGAGTGTGCCTGGGTGGCCAAGGAGCCCAATGGCATCCAGGAATTGTGTGGCCATCAGGAGAGAGCAGGGATGGTCCCTGTGCTGGGCACTGCTGAGGACACACCACAACGTCCCCATCCAGCTTTGGACTCCTCACTTCCAGAAGGAGATTGAGGGGCTGCAGGATGTCCAGAGGAGGGAATGGAGCTGGGGAAGGGTCTGGAAAACCCCCACAAGTCACACACGTGTGGAGCTTCCATGCCTCCAGTGCTCCCTGGTGAAGTCTCCCCATCATCTCCTCATTCCCACAGCAGCACTCTGCAGGGTTTCACCAAGGGGTTTTTAAGAGGTGTTTTGGGGCCATGTTTTGCTGCACAGGCCCTATTCAGCTGTGGAAACCCAGAGCACAGGGAATATTTCCCTGTCTGCTCTGGGGTGCCCTGACCCCCAGGGCAGCTCTGACTCTGACCCTCATCCATGGAGAAAGTTTCCCAGATTTCAAGATAGACTGGAACCCCCAAAAGTGTGAAATAGATTCTAGAGAGCAGTGCAGGTGTGTCATTGGGTGAGAAATTGAGATTTTGGGGTTTTTAGTGTGTTGTGGATGGAAGCAAGATGGAGGGCACAGGGTGTGCTCCTGGGTTTCTTCTTCACCTTCTTCTTCCTCCTTCTCCATGGGTTTGGGTGGCATTTTGTAATTGGGCAGAAAGTCCCCATTGCAGCTCTGTGGGATCAGTTATTGGGGTAAAAGGGAAAATAATCCAGGTGTCAGTTCTTCAGTGGGTAGTTCAGTCTTAAAAGTCCTTGGAACAAGAGATTGTGGCCATTTTGTGCCTTCTAATGAAAAGCTGCAGAACTCACAGCAGTGAGACTGTTTTAGTGATAAGAAATAATAAACACCTGAGTGTGAACATGAAACACCATCTGGAGAGCCTTCAATGCAGAGCCAGAGAAACCCACAGCTGGTACCCCAGTAACTGGGACCCCCACCTTCATCCCCTCTGCCCTCACCTCCTTCCCCCTGCAGGGCCATGGCTGGTGAGAGTTGGCTGTGCAGCAATTCCAGGATGCTCCCTGCAGTCTCTGTTTGAAGGTCTGGGCTGTGCCCTGTTCCCAGCCTGGCTGTGGTGCTGAGCCTGGTCCCCCAGGGCACTGAAGGAGGGGCAGAGGTGCCTGAGAGTGGGGCAGGAGGGCAGCAAGGGCTGGAAATGCCACAGTCGGTGCCCTGGGCTGGTTTCGTGCTGCTGCTCTGGTCACTGCAGGTACAAGTTCAGCTCCTTGTGAGGATCCTGCCCTTTTCCTGTCCCCCCAGCAGCTCCCTGGGGGGACAGTGGCAGTGTGCTCACCCCAGGCACTCCCCAGAGCCAGAGCTCCCTCTCCTCGGATGTGTCAGGGCACATTTGCTGCCCAAGGCATATTCCCATTTCTCCCAAAAGATGGCACTAGGATTCACCAAAACTGAACTCTGGGCGCCCTGGATATTTCATTTTTGTGAGAAATCCCCCCAGGACCCTGCAGGAAGTGCCCATCCCTCACTCCCATAACCCTCTGGAGCATCCTTCCCTGGGCAGATCCTAGCTGGCCTCAAGGTTATGGGGAAAAATCGAATTATCACCTGCTCAGAGTGTGCAGCAGCAGGGGATGGATGTCTTTTTCTAGGATGCAAATATTCCTCCCCCCACTCCCTCCCTTTACATCCTGAGTTTTATTTCTGAGGCAATGAGAAAAACAAATATGTGATGTTGGGATTAATCCTCTGGCACGCTGACATTATCTGCCATAGCAAAATTGACAGCATGAGGGGTTTCACTCAGAAGTTAATTATTTTTTTCATATGAGCAACATAGCCCATAAAATTATGAATCTGGAAATCTGCCTGGTAATTTAGAGCACATTATAAGGGATTTTTTGATGTGAATGTTTCTATGTAAAGATAATTATAGAAATATTTCCATGATTAAAAGGATACTACTAATGAAAGAAACTTTTGGTGAGATTATTTTTCCTTGCAATCCCTATAACCCGTTGAAGAGAGCTTTTTAACTGTCAGTGAAGAAACCATTTCTTTTCCTGAAAAACAACCCCCATTCCAAGATAATGGACTTTTTGCATTCATTAACAACTCTGATGGAGCTATCACCTGGAGAGGTGGAAGTTTTCTTTTCATTAAAGAAAACGACAGGATCACAGCTCCATGAATGAATAGAATTAAAGTGTGCAGATGAAGGATTTCCAAAGACAGCAGAATTCCATGGCTGAAAGTGCTGTCTCAGTGCATTTAATGATGAAGGGAGCACCACGTCCAAGTAATTCACCTGCCTGGGCAGCTCAGCAGCATCCAAGGACCACTGAATCCTAAAATTGCTCTAAAATTGTGCTCATTAGCAATAAAAACTGCAGCAGTGACACTTTTTGCTCCTTTCTTTGCAAATGTTGGTGCCTCACGAAAGTTAGGTGCCTGATTCCCACGTGCTTCCAATGTTTAGCGGGACCAAAGTTTAGCATGCAGCCAGAAAAGTTCTTTTTTCTCCTCTGTGTGCTACCAGCACTAAAGAGTGATTAAAAACACGAGTGTGAGAGGCAGCTGAGGATTCCTCTGAGCCCTGGTGTGAAAGCCCTCGTGGCAGAGCTGGGGAAGGTGATGTTCTGCAGTGCAGCACCTGAGCTTGGAGGTGTCTGTCCAGCCCTGTCCATTTCCCTGTTTTAACACATCCCACTCATGCACTTTTTGTGCTTTGCAGCTCATTTTTGCTGCTGGTGTCTTTGGGGCTGTTCAGTGATTTACAAACTGCCACTCACCATTGCAGCACAACTGCTAATTAAGCAGGAAAGTGGGAGCACACTCTTGGAGGAGAGGAGGGCTCCAGGATGGATTCACCCAGGACATTCTGGAGGGCTGGATTCACCCAGGACATTCTGGAGGGCTGGATTCACCCAGGACATTCTGGAGGGTTGGATTCACCCAGGACATTCTGGAGGGCTGGATTCACCCAGGACATTCTGGAGGGCTGGATTCACCCAGGACATTCTGGAGGTTGGATTCACCCAGGACATTCTGGAGGGCTGGATTCACCCAGGATATTCTGGAGGGCTGGATTCACCCAGGACATTCTGGAGGGCTGGATTCATCCATGGATGTTGTAGAGTCGCCCATGGCCATTCTTAGGAGATGGATTCACCCAGGATATTATGGAGAGATGGATTCATCCATGAATATTCTGGAGGGAATGATTCATCCATGGTCATCCTGGAGAGCTGGATTCACCCATGGACATTTTGGAGGGCAGGATTCACCCAAAACTCTTCCTTAGGGCAGAATTCCCCCCTTCCTTAGGGCAGGATTCATCCAAATCCCTCCAGAATTGCTGGGTTCACCCAGAACCCTTCCTTAAGGCAGGATTCACCCCTTCTGGAGAGCAGGATTCACCAATGGCACTTCCTTAGGGCAGGATTCATCTAAATCCCTCCAGGAAGGCTGGATTCTCCCATAACCCTTCCTTAAGGCAGGATTCACCCCAATCCCTCCAGGAAGGCTGGGTGCACCCATAACCCTTCCTTAGGGCAGGATTCACCCCTTCTGGAGAGCAGGATTCACCCCAAATCTCTCCAGGAAGGCTGCATTCTCCCATAACCCTTCCCTAAGGCAGGATTCCCCCCTTCTGGAGAGCAGGATTCCCCCCAATCCCTCCAAGGATCCCATAACCCTTCCCTAAGGCAGGATTCCCCCCTTCTGGAGAGCAGGATTCACCCCAAATCTCTCCAGGAAGGCTGCATTCTCCCATAACCCTTCCCTAAGGCAGGATTCCCCCCTTCCTTAGGGCAGGATTCCCCCCAATCCCTCCAGGAAGGCTGGATTCACCCATAACCCTTCCCTAGGGCAGGATTCACCCCTTCCTTAGGGCAGGATTCCCCCCAATCCCTCCAGGAAGGCTGCATTCTCCCATAACCCTTCCCTAGGGCAGCACTTTGCTGCCTTTATAAACTCAGGAAGCCCCTGACAAAACAAAACCAACCCCAAAAAACCCTCCAGCCAACAAGAACGAGGAAATGCTCTCCAAAGCAGCCCCGGGGGTGGAAGGAGCACCAGCCTGGGATGTTCTGGAGCCTCGGGCAGGGCTGCTGTGAGAGGCGCTGGCACTAGATGGAGCGATGGGTCAGCGCGATCCCTGCTCGCCGCACATCCTGCTGGAAGCACATCCCAGCCTCGTCCCGGCCTTTGGCAGGATGGAGCAGGTTTGTCAGGCTCCTCTCCAGGGGCTCCGGGCTCTGAAGGAGCCGTGTGGCCCCGGGTCAGGGCTCAGAGAGGTGCTCAGCCCTGTCCCACCCCAGCTCCGCTCCTCCGCTTCCATTAACAGCATCACTGCCCAGAAACTGCAGGAAAAGCTGTGCTAATTACCAAAATTAATCATCCCCAGAGGACAGCAGCCAACCTCCAGTGCCAAGACAGGCCCTGGTTGAGTCTGGCTCTGCTTGGGGGCTGTTTTCCTGCAGCCTCCAAGTCCAGCTCGTTCTGTGTTATAGATGGATAATGAGGTGATTGGCTCTCACAGTTAAAAGATAACTGTTGTGTGAATATTCAGAAAAGCTTTAGTGATGTACAGTTATGTTATTGTAGTTTAGATGCCCTCTGCTCTCCCCGCAGTTCCCTTTCCCCCCTGTACTGTTGCTATCAGACAGCCTGGGCTGTCCAGGACAGGTACAAAGAAGCTGCACAGGTGTCCCTTACCTGGGGCAGGTGGGGATGGAAAAGCTCAGGGGGTGCTTAGGGGGTGAGGCATGGCAGCACCTGACCTCCAATCCAGTGACAAGAAAGCAGTTTGCACTGATAAATGGCAAAGCAGAGCTGACTGACAGACTTTGGGAGGGGCCAGGGCTGGCTGATGGAACCCCAGGGGTCTCAAAGAGTGAGCACCCAGCTTGGAGATGAGCTGGCCATGTGGTGTGCATGAGGGGCAGCTCCCAGCACTGCAGCTTTTTCCTTATGCAGTCCTTTGTTGTATTTTTGCCAAGGTTTAATAAACCTCTTTAAATTCTCAAAGTGAGCAGCTGTCTCTCACATTCTGCCACCAGCCAGGGGAGCAGAATTCCACATCTGTGGGATCCTGAATTCCACATCTGTGGCCATTCCTGGGCACTGGAGCCACATCTGGCCAGGGCTGAGGTGCCACGGGGAGCTGATGTCAGTGGCAGCAAATGGGACTCAGCTCTGGCTTGGCACCTCACTAACAGGAGCCTTTCATGTGGTTTTTGGGTGTAACTGAAAGCAGCTTTTGGCCCAGGGGGATGGATGTTTTCTGCCTTTGTGTGTGCCCTGTGTTTTGTCATCTGGAGCATGGAAATTAACAGGGGATCTATTTTAGCTTCGGAGAATTTTAGGGAATTTTTTAGGATCTATTTTAGCTGCTTCTTTGGAAATCTGTATGGGAAATAATGTGGCCTGCCTGAGCAGGGAAGGGATTGTCCCACCTCGAGGCCTGGGGGATTTCAATTCAAGGAAGACATTGAGGGGCGGGGGTGGGTCCAGAGAAGGACAACAGAGCTGGGGAAGGGTCTAGAGAGTAAATCATGTAGGAAGTTGCTGGGTGAGCTGGGAAAGGGGCTCAGCCTGGAGAAGAGGGGGCTCAGGAAAGATATTTTCACTCTCTACAACTCTCTGGCAGGAGAATGCAGCAGGTGGGGGTTGGGCTCTGCTCCCAGGGAACAGGGACAGGACAAGGATCACCAAGAACAAGCTCAGGTTGGACACCAGAAGGAATTCCCCCATGGAAAGGGTGCTCAGGCCTTGGCAGGGGCTGCCCAGGGAGCTCTGCAGTGCCCATCCCTGCAGGTGTCCCCTGGAGGTGGCACTGAGTGCTCTGGGCTGGGCACAAGGTGGGCACGGGGCACAGCTGGCACTGCCTGGGCTGGGAGGGCTTTTCCAGCCTCAGGGAATCTGGGATTCTGTGATAAGCCATGAATTGTGGTTGTTCAAAGCATGATTTTCCCCTCTTCTGAAGAGATGATTTGCTTTTCATCACGAGCCCTCAGCAGACTGGGAGGCAGAACAAGAACTCCTGGCAGGATTTCCTTTGTGCCACCAGGGATTAAGGCACATGAAATCCAACCAGCCTGTACCACCCCTGACTCCAGTTTTTGGGCCACTTCAGCAGTTTTGGCCACTCTCCCACAACCTCAAGAAATATTCTGAGTGCAACTTAAACCAGTCTTGGTGTTTGATACTTATCTGCTTAGATCCTCTTCAATTATATGCATTAGTGGCCAACACTGGGGCACCACAGGAGACCCAAATGTGCCTCCAGTTGAGGCATTGCTTTATAACTCACAAGAAAGAAAGAAAAGATAAAAAAGAAATAAAAGATGAAAAAGAAGAAGAGAAAGAAAAACTGATGCATTATAGGAACTGAATCCATCATAACTGTTGTTCATTCAGTGTCTCCTCCTGTGGTGCCCACAATGCAAACCTGAGCTTTCCTTCCCAGAAGAACAAAGTTACTTTTAGCATATGAAGGAGTTTTTAAAAGCTTGAGCTTTTAAAGCCTATGGAAAAATAAGCATAGAAAAAATACAGGATGATACTAACCTTGGGGAGGGAAAGAGGGGTAAGATAATGATCACAATAAAATGGTTGTGAGTGTGATTTCACCATCAGGAACGCTGCAGTAGGAATTTGAGGTTTTTTTATCATTCATCAAGAGGGACAAAGCCTAAACAATCAGGTCAGGAATATTTTTTAGGAACAAACAAGGCTGATTTTGCTATGCCTCCTGCATTCAACTTGGAGGTCAGCAGGGCCCAGCTGCTTACCTTGCCTGACCTCCTTCAACAACACAAACCTCCCCTTTTCATCCAGTTATTCCTGCAATGAACTTAAGGGAACAGGTTCACACTTCTTCATTAATATCCTGAAAAAAACCCTACAGGAATTCTGTCACTTTCATCAGCTTTAGCCCTGTGTTCCTGCCAAAGTTCAGCCACTGCTGTGTTTGTGGCTGTTTGGTTGGTTTGTTTGCTTTCTGTCTGTCACAAACGGTGTGTTCTGCCCTGCAAAAGTGCCCACACGTCAGTCAGGGAATAAGAAACAATCCCACATCCCTGAGGTGACTCACACACCTCGTGGATACTGAATCACCATCGGGATGAGGTGAACATGTGGTGTGCAAAGCAGAGGCTGGAATGCTTTCAGCCAAAACATTCAGAAAGTGCTGCTACAAATTAGGGAACCCACAAAGAGCAGCAGCTGGTGAGTGATTATTTGCAGCCCAAAGGGCTAAGCTAACAATTCCCAAATGCTTCTGGCTGTCACCCCTTTAAGAGGCTGTTCATTTTGTGTGCCCCCAAACCCAGAGAAATATAGAAAAGTCAGCTTGGCTTTGTCTAGCTCTAGTCCAGAGACCCCCCTGAGCAGTCCATACTCCAAATCTGGGCACTACTGGGCTAGAATATTGTTTGTTTAGTCCTGTGAGCACTAACCATCAAGGATTATTCTGTAAAATCCCATAGACCACCCAAAAAACCCTTTGTGACAGCACAGGTACCCTGCAGAGCCTCTGGAAACTCCACTCATGAGCGACCTGGCCAAGGCAGTGCTGGAAGCACATGAAATTATGGGAACTGAGTCACAGAGCCCAGCACATACTGGATGCTTTTCTTTATAGGTTAAAAGTAAACAGTCTTTAAAAGACTTTTTTCCCCCCTATATGAAGGCAATTTGGGCTGATTATTTTGTCCAGGGCTGGACCCATGACGTTTTGTTGTTGCATGAACTGAGAGGTTCATGTGTTAAAACGCTGTTCCAGGGCTGCAGCTGATTGTGTGCAGGTTAATAGAAGAGCCTTTGTCAAGGACATTGTGCAAACACATTTCCACAAGACATTATTGTCTGGACATGTGAGCAAATATTTGCCTAAAAAGTCTAATTAACCATTGTTCAAGAACTGCCACCTGCCCCTGGGTTTTCTGGCACTCTCCTGGAAGGGACTGTGTTGTACAGCAGTGCCTTTAGCCAACATTTCCACGGGAGCCAACTCCTGACCAATCATTAAGTAAACATTCAGCTTGCTGCCTATTATTTTAAATTTCTTTTAACAATAAAGGAAGTGTTACGAAGAAAAGGAGTAAAGGCAACCAGTCTTGCTTTGGCAGGGCTACAGGGAAGGGACATACGTGGCCATGGGGTGACAGAATCCCCAAATCCCAGAATCGCTGAGGCTGGAAAAGTCGTCCAAGGTCATCAAGTCCAACCTGTGACCCATCCCCACCTTGTCCCCAGCCCAGAGCTCTGAGTGCCACATCCAGGCCTTCCCTGGACACCTCCAAGGCTGGGGACACAAGGGACATGCTGGGGTAGCCGTGGGTGAGGCCATCAGCAGCACGAAGGACGAGCCCATCTGCGTTGTGAAGTTCCTTTTGTCAGCTGAAGCCACGAGAAGTGATGACAGTCACGATGCCAGGGGATGGATGGACAAAAGAGGATTGTGCAGCTGTCCTGGAAAATGTGGTGTGTGACATGCCAGGAGGCTGGAGCAGGAGCCCTTTTGAGCAATGTCCTTTTGCATCTCCAGTAAAGCTGCCCCAAACTGCAAATAAATTACTTCAGAGACAAACACTCGCCCACCTGCCTTAATCTTAAAGATATATTTTTACAAAGATTTATTTTGGAAAGCTACCCTCACATTCAAAGTGGAAAACCAAATATTTTTGTTTGAGAATCTTGAAGTTAAATATTTTGTTGGTTAACATTTTGTCTTCTCAGCCCTTTCTGGTTCAAGTAGTTCAATGAATTTGATAGGAATTCAACAAAATATTTGGTCAATTAAAATATGTATTTTTCTTAGTTATACCCTTTTGTTAGAAATTGTTTCAGGCTCTTCCACTCATGGAAACTATGACTGTCCAAAGCGATTTTTTTTTTCCATATTTATATCATCTTTATTTCAAATTCCTTCTCCTAAAAATAAATGATGTTACTGCCTGGCTGAGCTGTGCCATGGGTTTTGTGGAAGCTGTTACTGGCTAGAAACATGTGATTGTACTAGATGTACAATCTTGGTTTGCTCATAAAACATTCTGTTGCCAGTTAATAAAAATTATCATTGCTTTTCACATCTCAGATTTCCCAGCTGACCAGCTTCCCTAACTCTGGCTGCTGCAATCCTGTTGCCCTCAGAGCCCAGAGGATGAGGGTTTTTGCCCACTCATTTGTTTCTTCCTCTCATACTCCCACTACCAGCTGAAATGCTCATGTTTTTTCAGGACTTCAGCAAAATCATCCCAGTCCTGACCTGTATGTTCCAACTTGTCCTTGTCTCGTGGCAGAAAATAAGGCCCATGAAATCTCTTCTCTGTTAAGAGCTGACTGAAGCACAGAAATATAATTATAGAAAGTTTTGGAAGGGAATGGAAGGGATCTTAGAGATCATCCAGTCCCAACCTCCCCTGCCATGGGCAGGGACACCTCCCACTGGACCAGGTTGCCCAAGGTCTTGTCCAGCCTGCTCTGGGACACTTCCAGGGCTGTATAAGTGGCTGGAATTCACCCCATGCTCTTCTGCATTGTCACTGTGAGCCCCCCCAAGCAATCACAGCTCTTCAGAGACATAATCCATGCATGGCATTCTGTACCTGAGGGTTTGTGGCACCTCTGTGCTCATCATCTCCACCCTTGCTCAGCAAATACGACTGCCAGGTGAGGGAGAACCTGACCTGCTGAATGACGGGAGTTGAGTGGGGATGGCTATGCTTGCCTGGGACACACACACTGACCCGAGGCCCTTCACTGCTGTCACCTTCCCCCTTTGATCTGCCACTGCACTTGTGTTATGGCAACCACCAGCCCTGTTGACAAGAGGAGTAAAATAATGTCACCAAAACCACCCCAAAATAGCCTCCTCGCCACCACTTGGGACAACTGCCCGCGGCAGGAAATGCTTCCTCCGGTGTGATTTCCTCCTGAGGGACTGCGAGCTCCCAAACAGCCATTGTGCAGAGCAGGGATTCAATACACAAAAGGCTAAAAACTGCACAGCATCCTGTCCTTGCTGTTCCTGAAGCAGAGCCCTTCTCTCGCTCCGCGAGGTGCGGAGGCGACGAGCGCAGGTGCCTGGGCCGGCCAGCAGAGTCACATCCCTAAGGATGAGTCCTGCACCAGAGAGGAGCACCTGGAAAACAGAGCAGCTCACTGGGCTGGAATGTCCCTCCCTGCCCAGAAAAAGAGGGAGATGGGATGTTGAATGATCTCCTTGCACAAGGGCTGCAGGGCCCGCTGAGCTGAAGGGAAGAGAGATGCCGGTGATTGATTTATGGTGATTCCTCCCGGCCTCGCCAACCTTCCAAAAAACACAGTCACCCTGTCCTTCACTGTGCAGGCTTTACTGGCATCCTGCTCTGGGTTTGGTGTGGCAAAGGCCTTGGAAACGACCCTGTGTCCAGCCCTTTTGGAGAAGGGGGCGGAGGTGGTGGGCTGCAAGAAATTGCTGCGGAGTCATCGGGAGCGCGAATGGCGTAAATGCCAGGAAATATCTCCTGCTGCTTATATTTAGTTCCTGATAAGGCTGCTCCGACCCAGAGCATGCTGTGCCCTCTCCTGTGCCTTTCCTGCCTGCTGAGGAGCCAGGGGATGCTTGTGCAAAGGTTTCACTGATGAAAGAGGAAATAATTTCTTGCTGCATGCCAAGGTTATAGTCGGGGGGGGGGATTTGCGCAACTGGGAAGAACCAAGACTTTCCTTCATCTCTCCTGAGGAAATTGAGAAGCTCCATTGCCAAATGTCTGTTGGGAGAATCAAGAGGAAGCAGAGGTGTTTATCCTCTGGAGGAAGTGGGAGGGCTCAGGGGCTGCAGCAGTGACATTATCTCAGTGAGGGCCATGCCTGGGGCCGTGCTGGGACTCTCATCCTGTTGCTTCTGAGGAGCAGGAAGCTTCCATCCCTGAGTCCTCTCTCCTGCTGGTGCCCATGGAGCACTGAGCCTCTGGGAGGTCAAAAACCCCGTGGGATCTTTTATTTTAACCTCTGCTTCAAAGCCCATGTGTTTTACTGTGAGTTTGTGTGTGCGACTTTCTTCTCAGCCATGCCCTCCGCAGACCCCTCGTTCAGCTTTTCCTGTTGACCAAAGGTTTGATTTCTGTCTGGATGAAAAAAAAACCAACCCAACCAAACAAAAACACCAACCCAGAAATACCTCCCTGTGTATCTCACCCATTCCTACTGCAGGTCAATGGAAATGACTCTCTGAATTTAGTCAACAGTTCTGTTCAGGCTGTTCTATTATCCATAGTTTGGGGATTTGTCTTATTATCCTGCCTTTATCTGCTCAGGAGCCATATGTGGCTCCAGAATATACTCCAGAAGTGCATTATATCACATAATTAGCACATGGGGCATGTGCTTTGGCATTCCTTTCCCAGGGGAAAAATGACCTGTGCAATGTTGTGTGTTGATTTAGTGCTTTTCAGGGTTTTCAGGATTCACTTTGGGTTTTTTTTTTAATATCCTCATTTCTCTTGGTGTGTATATTAGAGGGTGACAAGGGCTCGCAGCTCCTTGGCCAGATGATTTCATGGTGCAGGACCAGCTCACAAAGTTCCATTTTCTCCTGAATGGAGGAATATTAAATTTATGGAGAAAGTTATTGGCAACAGTGAGGTCATTCTCCACCTCAGAACTTGAGGCAGAATTCAGAAATGCTGGGCTAAGTCCTGTGGCAAGTCTGTGGTCCCCAATACTGCAAAGCAGAGCTGCCACAGCTTTCTCTTGCAGCTGGTGTTCCCATGGGCTTGATGGTTTTCACAGGATCCCAGAATGGTTTGGGCTGGGAAGGGACCTCAAAGCCCACCCAGTGCCACCCCTGCCATGGCAGGGACACCTCCCACTGTCCCAGGCTGCTCCAGCCCCAGTGTCCAACCTGGCCTTGGGCACTGCCAGGGATCCAGGGGCAGCCCCAGCTGCTCTGGGCACCCTGTGCCAGGGTCTCACTGCCACCATAAGGAAGAATTCTCACCTTAGATCTGATCTAACCTCGCCCTTGGTCAGTTTGAAGCCATTCCCCTTGTCCTGCCACTCCGTCCTCTTGTGAATTCCTGGAGCTTTGTCTGAAGTGCCCACAAATCCCTCAGACTGCACCTGGAGGGGGTTCAGCCCCACTTGGGGCCTGGAACAACCTGGTCTAAGGGAAGGTGACCCTGCCCATGGCAGAGGGGGGGAATGGGATGATCTGTAAGGCCCCTTCCAACCCAAACCATTCTGGGATTCTGGAAATGGATCAGAAACGTGTGCACACAAGGTGCTTTGCCCTCTGTCAGCTCTGCCAGCTCCTACAGAGCCTTTCTAGGAGAACTGAACAGGCTTTTAAAGCATCTGCCCATTTACACATAAAACCAAATTACATAATTGTAGCTCCTCTCAGAGTCCAGGGAACACATCCACAGAGCAGCCCAGTCTGGCCTTTAAACAGGAGCACTTTCACTAAATTGAACCATGCTGGAGTGGCAAAATCTGTTGTAAATAATTTATTTCACTTGTGTAACCATGAGAAATGAGATCAGGAAGGAAAGGGCACCTGCACTTGCAGCCAGCCAGATTGGCATCAGCCCTGGAAATGAGCAGGGATCAGAACAAAACTGACAAAGGTTGTCCTTTGTGTATGCAAAATGACAGAAAAGGGGTGTAAACACCATCCAAAACAAACAATAAATCTCATTTTCTTTCAGAGGCAGCTCCTGGTGAGGAGAGGGGCACTGGGGAAGCTGTGGGGAGCAGCACAGCCCCAGAGTGCCCTGTTGGGTCACAGGGTGACAGGGACAATGCTTTGGCCCGTGAGAAGCACCCAGAGGAGGAATATTTTCCAGAAGAGTGGCAAATGAACAACCACTCTGACCCAGGGAGATATAAAACCTGTCTGGACACCTCTTTTATTCTGGTCCCCATCACTCCCTGTGCATTTCACAGGTGTCCCAGGTCCCTCCAAGTCCCTCCAAGTCCCTTCAGGTCCCCCCAGGTCCCCCCAATTCCCTCCAGGTCCCCCAGCTCCCTCCAGCTCCCTCCAGGTCCCCCAGGTCCCCGAGGTTCCCCCCAAGTCCCCCCAGGTCCCTCCAGGTCCCCCCAGGTCCCCCCAGGTCACCCCAGGTCCCCCAGGTCCCCCAGGTCCCTCCAAGTCCCTCCAGGTCCCCCAGGTCCCCCCAGGTCCCTCCAGGTCCCCCCAGGTCCCCCAGGTCCCCCAGGTCCCCCAGGTCCCTCCAGGTCCCCCCAGGTCCCCCCGGGTCCCTCCAGGTCTCCTCAATTCCCCCCCAGGTCCCTCCAGGTCCCCAGGCACTGCCAGCTGCAGCCCCAGGCAGGTTCTGCATGGCCCCCATCCCTGGGCCCAGCTGGACTCTGATTTCTGTCCCAGCTCATCACCAGCAGGCAGAGTCTTCAGAGACAAAAACTTTCCTTAAATCAAGTCCACTTCCAAGGAGGGAAACAGCAGAGACCCCAGTTCTGGTCCTTTCCTAAGGCCTGACCCTTCCCTGCTTCTGCCCCATCCCATCCTCTTGGCCAAAGCAAACCCATCTCTTGCTTGGGCTTGCCCATCCTCACCTCCCACCTGAAAGCAGTTTTGGTTCCATAATTTTCTTTGTTCCCCAGCTCCACTGATGTCTAATTTTCAAGGCATTGGAGGCAAGGCCTCTGAACCCAAGAGCACTGCTCATGATACAGCCTCAATCACCTTCTCCAGAAAACTGGAAGGTTACTTCCCTCTTTTTGTTTTCCCCAGAATAATTTAAATTAAAACATGCAATACCTGTCCCAGGACAGTTTATACAATTACTCCAAATAACCTTCAATAACTAAGTCATTATGTTCATTGCCTAATAATATATAATTGGGAGTCATAAAGATTATTTACATGAGATAGTTTTCCAGGTATGGGGAAAGCAGCTCAGTGCTGATAATCAAACCAACACTTTAAAATTCAGGAAGCTGATCAGCACACCAGATTTTATTTTATTTAACAAAGTGATATTCCTGCCAGGTCTGGGATCTTTCTCTGTTCTTTGCTGACTTCCAAGAGCAGTGTACTTTGTTCCTTTGTTCCCTTCATGCTACAGTAAGCAAAGCCCTTCATGTTTCCTTTCCTCTTGGGCCAAAAGAAGCCACCTGAGACTGGCCATGGTCAGAGGGAGCCCTTGGGAGGTTGGGGGTGACTGAGCTCACGTCACACCAGCACTGGTTGTGCTGTCCCATGGGGCTTAGCACAAGTCCTGAAGTCACCCTCAGGTCCCAGGTGATGTGCCAGGGGCTGTGCTGCCCTTCAGCACCCAGGGACACCCAAAAGGGACCCTGACCTTGTCCCAGCAGGGATCCTGAGCACCCCTGCATGGGCTGGGCTGATGCCTTGTGCAGGCTGACCCAGAGCAGGGGCTGGGCAGAGCTCCAGAATAAAGCAGGGATTGATTCCAAGGATCTCCTGCATGGACCCACCTTGGGCAGCACCAGAGCCCAGCCAGGGCTGCACCCAAGATGACCCAAAATGGCCCCAAAATGCCTGGCCAGGCACAGGGTCTCTCCCTGAGATCAGCTCTGCTCCATTCCCACCTTGCAGTTCATTGTCCCAGCCCAGCTTTAGCCCAGGCACTCCCACCCTGCTTGTTTTTCTCTCTCCAGCCCACGGGGTTTGTGCTCCTGGGCTGAGATTGGGCTCATTTGTCCTTGGTGCCCAGCTGGAGCAGGAATTGTTTTGTCTCCCTGCTCTGTGCACAGAGCTCTCCATCCCATAATATGAACCCAGACCCACACACTAAAGCAGCACAGAGTGTGAAAAATAGAAAAGCTCAAACCTGAGGCACCAGGGGAGCAGGGCATGGCCTGGCAGGGCTCACGTGGTGTTGGGTCACCTCAGGTTTCTGATCTCTTTCTTAGGCTTGGGTTGATAGGAAGGATTTGCAAATAAGGCAAACCTGCCTGGAAATAGGCACCAATAGTTCTGAGCTCTGCCACAGACTTCCTGAGACAGCGTGGGAAAGCCACTCCATCTCCTCGTGCTGGGATGGGGAGGGAGAGGGAATCTCTCATTTCTTCCTCCCTTTGTTCATCTCATCCTTTAAGACTTCATGGTTGCCTCTCAGTGTAGGAGTAGCCTGACTTTGGCCACAGCCCGTAGGTTTTACTTTAAAATAGACAATGAATAGTAGTGGAAGTAGCCATGAAATTGCTATCACCAGATAGGACTCAAAAAGAAATGAAATAAATGGCATGCAGCTGAATTTTGTTAGTTCTCTAGGTTCAGTTGAACTCTTATGCTAGGTAAGTGTGGCAGTTCTTGTAATGGCACTAAAAGTCTCACTAATATTTGGGTTTTTTTGGAAAACTTCATGTCCCAGAGTCAGGTGGTTATAGCTGAGTCTCACTTCCCACTGAAAACCAAGTTTTTCTGCTTTTAATGGTCCAGAGAAAAGCTTTAGGATATCATTCCTGGAGGAAGGGAGAGAGGTGGAGATTGGGAGGGAAAGAGGAGAAAGGCAGAGCAAGAGAGAGAAAAGAGGAAGAAAGAAAGAAAGAGAGAGAGAGGAAGAGAGAGAGAGAAGAAGAAGAGAAAAGATAGAGAAAGAAAAGAAGACAAGAAAGAAAGAACGAAAGAAAGAAAGAAGAAGCAGAAAGAACGAAGAAAGACAGAAAGAAGAAGAAAGAAAGAACGAAAGACGAAAGAAAGAAAGAAGAAGAAAGAAAGAAAGAAAGAAAGAAACGAAGAAAGAAAGAAAGAAGAAAGAAAAAGAAAATTGTTTTTGTTTTGTTTAAGGTCTCATGATGTTTATGCCAGCCCTAGGAACTTCAGTGGGCTGATTTGTGGTTTCTGAATGGATATCTTTGGCAGCACAGGAATCTTACTTAAGACTCTAAACAATTATGTTCTGAGTCTCCAAATAAAATGGTTGTGCTTTAACAACAGTGGAAAAGTGAAAGGTTTGGCTTCTCTTCCTTTTGGATTAACAATGGCATGAATGGAAAACTGGTGCTGTGTGCTGCACTGATAAAAAGAGCAAACAGATTTGTTTCTTGCAGTGCTGGAGAAGATCAGCCAGCAGGACCTGAGGCAGATTTCATCTCACCCTGCTGGCCTGGGGACAGGTTGTGCTGTTCTTGCCAAAAAGTGTTTCTTCTCTAAGCTAAGAGATGCCACCCTCATTTGTTCTGAAGAACTCTTCTTCTTTTAGAGTGTGTAGCGGTGAAAGATCCCTGTCCCCCAGCTAGGCTGGGACAAATCCCAGCCCAGGGAGGGCATAGTTTAGGGACAAATCCCAGCCCAGGGCATAGTTCAGGTATCTCAAGGAGGCAAAAAGTCACAATAAGTGTTAAATACCCAGGGCTTTGCTCCCCACCAGCAAATCACCCAGTGGATCCTGTTCAGCATAATTAGAAAATCAGAAGCCTCACACAGACTGTTTTCAGAGCTCAATGCAAACTCTTCTGTTCATCCCACGGGAACTGATGGATGTTGAGGGGATACTCCATGTGCTGCCCTGCTTCCCATGTGCCCCAAATCTGATGAGGGCAGCTCTTTCACTAAGATCCCCCATCAGGCAAATCCCTGAATTTTCCACTCCTCAATTATGACCGTGAACTCCAGTCCCAGGTCAGCTTTGAGCCACAAACCAAATCTAAACTCAGTCTGGATGCAGACCCAGCCCCTTCCCCTGCTCGGAACACGCAGGAATTCTACAGGCAAATTTTGGAATTTTCCATGGTCTGTGAGAGTCTCTGTGGAGCAGCAGTGTGGGCAGAGCAGGCACAGAACGGGGGCTCTGGAGGCCCAGAGGAGTGGAAGCAATGGTTTTGCTTTGTGGGTAATACCTTGGAAGTCCACAAGGCTGCTCTCCAGGGAGAAGATGGGAAATCAGTGGTGGGATCTGTGTCTGTAACATTCTCTAAGGGCAGGGTTCAGCAAAAGAGGCAGAGCTGGAAGGGAGCACCAGAGGGGCTGGGCTGAGACTCCCTGAAGGTTCTGTTTTCTTCAGGTTTGAAACCTTCAGGGAGGAAAAAGAAAAGGGAAAGTCAGCAATTTCTGCCTGATGTTTCCATCCTTAGGATTGTCTGCCTCCTGGGGGAGTCTGCCCTGTGGACATTTTAATTGGAGCAAAGTATCCCCAGTGTGTGAAAACTCAGCCCTGCTCAGAGCTCACACTAAAGGCTTCCCCCAGCCACTGGAGCTCAGCAAATCCCTGTGGCTGAGCCCTTCCAGGTGGGCTGAGTGACCAGAAATGCCTCTTTTACCATGAATTCTCAGCTTTTTAATTTTTTTTTTTATTTGTAACCTAAATGCCCCTTGGAGTGGTGGTTTGGTTTGTTTTTTTTTTTTTTCCTGAACATATTTTACAAAATTGTCAGACTTCAGACATGCAAGCACATACAAAGCCCAGTGGTGGGGTTGATTTGGGAAGCCCTGGGTGACTTTGCCCAGACATATATTTCAATTAAACTGCACAAATGTTCAAATTCCTTGGCTGCTTTCTGGAGTCCCAGGTCTTTACCTGCCCTGAGATCTGGATCAGACCAGAACTGCTTGGGAGTGATTTTCCTTTATCAGCTCCTTTTCAGGTAATTTACCAGCAGTCCAAGCTGCATATTTACTCTGAAGAGCAGCAACTCCATCTTTCAGATAAGATTACTCTCCTCCAAGTAAATATTGGGCAGAACACAAGGAAGGGATGAAAACTGCAGACAAAATGGAAAGGAAATGGCTGATCAGGCTGTTAGAGAGTTAGTTCAGGTTGAAGTACCTTTGGAATGGGTCAGAAAGGAGATGAGAGGGGAAAGCAGTTCATGCTTTGCAGGACCAAGTGCAATGCTCTGCACTGGCCTGTGATCCTTTCAAAGTGCTCACCTGCCAAGACTGGTAGATTCAGACACTGAAAGTTAATTTGGAAAGAGTCTGGAGAGCTAAATGTCCCTGCTCACTGTGGCATCCAAAGTCACTCCAACCCCTGAACTGATAAATCAAAGCTTTAAACCCCTTTACTCTGTGGAGGGGATGCTGCTCTGCAGGGAGGCAGACACCAGGCTTGCCCCCTGTTCCCACAGAGGAACTTTTGGAGGGGCAAACCTTTGTACCAAGCTCTTTGTTCTTAGAAGAGTGCAGAACCTGGGAGAGACACAAAAGGATGACGAGCTGCATCAGCTGCAAACCTGGGTGCTGCTTTTCCATGTGGTGCTCGGCTCCCCTGGTGACAGACACGTTATAAATACCTCAAGACAGACCCATTTCAGAGGGGTGTCTGCAGCTGTGGGGAAGCTGCAGATTGGAAATTCCAACTGACTTGTCATAGGCATGAAAAATATTTCCCAAAGCCACTCAGAGCTCAGGGGGCTTTTCTTGAGCAGAGGTTTCGTTGGTCTCATCACTCTGCTGTTAGAAATGCTTCTGAGGGCTGCATTCAGCCCAAAAACTGGTTAGTGCTGGAGTCAAAGCCAGGGTGATGTGAGGCTTGCCCTTGGAGCAAAACAATCAGGCTGGTGGGGAATTGATTGCGGTTAAAAAGGTGTTTGGTGCTGTCTTGGGGTTGGGAAATGGGGGGTCAGTAGCAAGAGCCCTCATTGAATCACAGAATGTCCTGAGCTGGAAGGGACCCCCAGGGATCACCCAGTCCCACCCCTGCCCTGCCCAGACCCCCCCAAGCCCAGCCTGGGCATCCCTGGCAGTGCTGGCCAAAGGCTCCTGGAGCTCTGGCAGCCTCGGGGCCGTGCCCATTCCCTGGGCAGTGCCAACATCCTCTGGGGAAGAACCTTTCCCTAAATCCAACCTAAACCTGCCCTGGCCCAGCTCCAGCTGCTCCCTCAGGTCCTGCTCACACAGAGATCAGTGCCTTTCCCTCCTCCTTCCCTCTTGAGGACATTGTGGACTGCTGAGGTGCTATTGATACAGGGCATCCCCAGCCAGGGAACAATGTGCTCTGACTCCATGATTCAGGAGGCTGAACAATGGCTTTATTCAGCTATCCCATATTTCACTAATACTATACTATACTAAAGAGACACTAAAGAACAACCAGGGGCTGTCTCCAAGAGTCCCCACACAGCTTTGACCCAACTGGCCAGCCAACCCAAACAACCATCAGCAGAGTCCAATTAACAAATCACTCTTGGTAAACAATCTCCATAACCCAGTCCACGTGTGCCAAACAACAGGGGCAGCGAGTAGGGCTAAGAATTGTTTTCTCCTCTTCTCTGAGGTTTCTCACTGACTTTCCCAGGAGAAATCCTTGGGAAAGTTGTGCCTGCTGCTCTCTGTGGAGAGAGCTGTGGCCACAAAGCACCTGAGTGCTTCACCAAATGTGCTTGCAGGGCTTGAATCACCCATGGGACACCAGCCGCAGAAGAGTGCAGGCAGACACTCCTGGAAGTGTCCAAGGCCAGACTGGATGTTTCTCTGAGCAACCTGGTCTGTTGGAAGCTGTCCCTACCTGTTTCAGGGAGTAGGAATTGTGTTGTGTGGTTATTTCAGTCAGGGAATGCTGGGGTCCCTTCTTTGAGCTTTATTTGTGGCATCACCTTCATTACATGGTTGAGATAACAGGAAGATGGTAAAGCTCACATATAGCTAGCAGCAGCTAAAGATTTTTTTTGTTACTGAGTACTTTAAAAACTTTCTGGCTAACAGTGTACTGGTAAAGGTTGCAGATGATTGTTTGAGCTAATTACTAAAAGCACATGTACACTTGTTTCACACAATGTTTGCTCGTCTTTTTTCTATTAGCAATACACAATAATTCATTAGTAAGCTTAAAACCTTTTACTAAGTATTTTCTTGCAGTCTTAAAGTCTATTTTAGCTAAGCCTAAGACTCAGGTTATTGTTTAATGTCTTTGTTTACTATACCATTATAACTTTTACTTTCAAACTTTACAGCTACAACTAGTTCTAAGTTTTCTGTTCTTTCTGTTTCTGAGGCCTATTTTCTCAGCTGTCAGAAAATCTTCTTACTTTTACTATTTCCCACAGGAACTAGGTTGTCTTCAAGGCTCCTTCCAGCCCCAAACATTCTGGGATATGAAGATTATGTCAGTACTCCTGTCCCAGCCTAAAATCAGGGAGACTTCCACCTTCAGTAGCATGATTTACATCCAGTGCCATGTCTGAACCATCCTCACACATTTTTTCCCATGTTTTTTGCTCCTGAAGGAGCAACCATCCCACCAAACCTCTCTGTGGCTGTCCATGTAGGTCCCTACCTTGTTCATGACAGAAATGTGACTTTATCCTGAGCTGTGAATCTCCCCAATCTAAAACCTTTCTGGGAAACACTGGCATTCCCACAAAGGCAATTGTGAAGGCTCTTAACAGCCTGAGAGCATTCTCATTTTGGGGAGAGAAGGATTTATCACCCTGGAGTTCCAGCAAGCTCAGTTCCAGGCAGTGCAATACCCAGGACACCCTCAGATTGTGCAAACAATGGGAAGAGAGGAAACGATGCTGGAGTTTGTGCCTTCCCCTCCATGAAGACATGAATGAGGAATTTCAAGGCTGAATCATTTATTTCTGATAAGCCACTCTGTATTAATTACACCTAATCACTCTAGCTTGGCTCCTGGCACAGCTGGTAAATTGTTACCAGCTTGCTGGTGATGGTGCTTATGAAAGAGAAATCAGGACCCATTTTTATTGGGGTTGTCAGAGATTTCCACCCATCACTCCCTTGTTCCTTCCTCCACCACAGATCCCTCACGTGCCAAGTGCCACCTTAACTGTTTATGGGGTGGCTGTTGTCTGAAGGGGAAGAAATCTCAAAAAAAATTTGTATTCCTAGGTATCCAACCTTAACACACAATTAGAGGGGCTCTGCTTTAAAAATTCTCTTAGAACTTATGTGGAAGATTATCTTTATCTACAGAATTTAAAAAGAACTTGTTTATAGAATAAAAGAGGTTCAAAAAGTATTTTTAACGGGGTTTTTCCTCCTAGCTGGGCACTGGTGGTCTTTATACAAAACAAGAATGAAATGGTGCAATATTCCTTTGCATCCATTTTTCTGCACTACCACAGAATTCTTCCTGCCCAGACACACATTACCACGAGGTTTGCAAGTGCTCTTGGGGCCATGATTACATTCACTGCCTGCTCTTGCCAAAATGTAAAGTAAATTATTTTCATATATATTTTTATGTGTTCATAAAAAGCTATGCTCTACTTGACATCTGTTATCTGGATTAAGGCTTTTTGTTCAGCTGGCCAAAAAAGAGATGGAAGTCCATGGAGCATTTGATCCACCACAGTCCACAGATGATGGTCATTTGTTGGGATGCTAATATGAGAAAAAAAAAAATCCAATAAAACAAGCAATCAGCCTTTGGACTTAAATAAAACAACAGAAAGGGGAAGAAATGCCAGGCCCTCCTCCATAATGCTCTCCCATTTATTATTTTTGCCTGTGTGGTCTTATGATCATAAATGTTGCCATTACAGTCTCCACGACTTTCTCGCATCTATCACCAAGACCTTCTGGAAAATGGAAAGCAAAATGCAGTTTTTTGGAGCTCCCCTCTGAATTTGGATGCCTGAACTGAAAATGAGCATTGAACCAGCTCAGAATTGCTGCCACATTTACTAGAACCAGTAATGTCCAGAGTTATTTCCACCCTGCTCTTTTACAAGTCACGTGGTCCCATTTCTCCTCCACCAACACTCTGCATAAATGAAGACCAGACTCATAACCATACATTCAATTTTATCACCTTGCCACTGTGTGAACAGGAAGGCTTCAGAGATTAAATGGCATTTTAGATAAGGAGAGGGAGCAAACCATAACAGTTTCAACAACAACAACAACAACAACAAGAGCTTTTTTTTTTTTAAAGCATTTAAATAAATGATTGTGGGCAAGATCTATTCCATACAGTCAGAACATAATTGGGCCCATAACATGGCTGATTTACTGATGGCCATGAAAATTTAATTACTTACGAGCCACTGAATGAATTATGCAGTCTCTGATCACTGCAGAATAAAGTTTATAGCCCAGATTCACTGCTGGCACAAGCAAATGGAGCTCCTTTGGCTTCCATGGAGCTGCCACCATTTCTTCCAGCAGTGAGCTTGGCTCACCATCACTCCAGCATGGATCCAGAGTCCCTTGAAGTCGATGGAAAGGGGCCTTGACTTCAAGGGACTCTGGATCCTGTCTGGGGTACTTTGTGTTTTGCCAGCAGCTGAATTAGTCACAGATCCCCACGTACACACACTTGCATTGTGGTGACACGTAGTGACCCAGGGGTGGGACTGGAAATGCATCCCTAGCAGCAAACACTCTATTTCTGTAACCCAAGCCCACATTTGGAGCTGCTCTCCTCACATTTAGAACATTTCCACTCAGTGCCAGCCCCCCTGTTTGTTTGCAGTTTAACTCCTTGGAGAATGTTGTTCCATCACCCCCTCAAACCTGAAAAATCGAAACTATTTTGGCTGAAGCTTCATCAGAAAAGATGTGGTTATAAATGAACATCTTCTTGCCCTGCACCAGCTGTCTGTTCCCTAGGCCTGACTGTGAACACAATATTCCCAAGAAAGCTCTTTGGCACAAGTTGGGATGATGAAGGACAAGATCACACATTTTTATGGCTGGCTGGTAGAAGGAAGTTGCTGAGCTTGCTCTTCTCAAACTGGACATCAAACTTTATCCTCAAATGTTGTCCAGCCTCAGAGAGGATCCATCTGAGCAATGCAGTGTCTCCCATCACCACTTCAATAAAATAATTCAAAGGAAGTTTAATAAGTTGATAGTGAGGCCCTGGAACAGAATTCCCAGAGCAGCTGTGGCTGCCCCTGGATCCCTGGCAGTGCCCAAGGCCAGGCTGGACACTGGGCCTTGGAGCAGCCTGGGACAGTGGGAGGTGTCCCAGGGGGTTGGGAATTAAATGATCTGTAAGGCCCCTGGAAGAGATAAAAGATCTCACCCCCACCACCTCTCAGGTAGCATCAAATGTAGTAAAAATGCCTGATTTGACCTAAGTGTGATCTCACCAAACTAAAACTCAGCTTTGTCCCCTGGCGTGGACACCCCCAGCTTTGATCTGCGGGGTCACCCTCGATGTTCTGCTCCTCTGTGCCACAGCCTCCCAGCTATGAATGGGAATGGCAGTCAATCCCCTGGGCTGCCTTAAAGAAGCACTAAAAACCTCCTGTCCAAAGGGCAGCAAAAGCAAAACCAGGCAGAGCTGCTGTTGTTTAGCAGCTGTGTTCAGGTATGAGATGACTCTTTGGTAATGGGATGGTGGTGTCACAATGCAGGTTTAAAAATAGACACTTCCAGAATATGAAAGTCCACAGACAAACTTGTGAAATACTAATTCAGTCACTGGCTGTGGATTAGCAGTGAAGTCTAAGTTCAAATTCCAGCTAAAAAGCCAAATTTAGGGCTGTAAAATATAATGTTTAAACAAACCTGTATCTGACACCAACTGAACATCACCAAACAGAATTAGAGCTGGCTGAAATTCTTCTGGGTTAGCATGAAACTACTGGAAGTTTAAAGCTTTTACAGTTTTTTGTTGGTTGGGGTTTTTTTGGTCTTGTTTTTTGGGTTGTTTTTTTTTTCTGTCACAACCTTGATAATGGGCTTATTATGGGAGTTGTAAAATTTCATTGCAGCTCATTCGTCTCTTGAACAAAATGAAGCTCATTTTTTCCAGTGGAAACAGCCTGGTCCTGATGATCCTTCCCTCAGTGCCAGAGAAAAGGTTCAGCTGGATTTTTGGATCAGTTCTGCTGCCTCTCTGCAAAGCCAGGATGCTGCAGAGAAGGGGAACAGTGGAGCCAAGAATTTGGCCTCTGGATTTCAGCGACATTAACACCCAGAAAGAATTCCTGGGAAGGACCACTTCCATGAGGGAAGCTGGAGCTGTTCCTCACAGTCTGGGGCTTGTCTGCACATGCAAATAAACACATCTGGAATCAGAGGAGCCGTAAATTCAGGGTGTGAGAGTGCTAAAATGGAGAGAGCCATGTGGCAATGGGATTATTTCTTTTTTATCTCTGCTGAGGCAGGGAGAGACACCCACATTCCAGTCCCCCAACATCCAGAGGCACTGCCACTGTGGACTGACTTACTGGGAGCTGTTAAATGATGGTGCTGGAACAACTCCATGTGAATACAAGCTCTCATTTTGCTGTGGAATTGGGAATAAACTCAGCTTGGTTATTTCCTCTCACAGTGAAAGATTTGCCTGGGTTTTGTGAGGTCTGTACAGATAAAATTGCCCGGGTAAAGCAATCAGAGTTTCATTAAAGGGCATTTCACAGCTGACTAAACTTTTTTTCCAATGTATCAGAAGGCTCAACCATTCCTGGGTTTCAGGCCATTGGTTTGGAGTGGCTGTTCTGGCTTTCAAACACTCTGCTTGCAGGAGGAAGGATCAGCTGTCATATTCACCCAGGAATAAGTAAAAAAAATGGATTTAGGACAACTTTCTAGAAATAAAGCACAACTTTCCTTATGCTTAGGTGCAGTTTATTTGGAGTGGAATGCAAGCCTCAGTTCTGAAGTGCTCCACACTGAGGGAAGATATTTATTTCTCTTCCTTGTCTGTCTTTTGGAAAGCATTTTCCTTGTTTTTTCAGCCATAAACTGTCATGTTTTACACTCAGATCTGCAGTTTTAGAGATGCTTTGTGGTCATGCAGAGCTCATGGGGCTCTCATTTGCTGTTCCCTGCTTTTTCAGGGCACTTGGGGTGCAGAACAGCTCCGAATCCATGGAAAAGAGCAGAGGGAGAGGAGAAGAAATTGGGACTCTCATTAGGAATTACACAACCTCCATCCACTCTGCCCTTCTCCAGACACCTGATGGTGCTGCACTGGAACCAGAGAGGTTCTGTCACACAAATATCAGCTGGACACACTTTGGGAAGCCAGTATTTCCTAAAAGCTGTGCTCCTCTCAGGAAAGCAGCTGTTTGTCTGCAGCTTTCCACTGGAAAACCATCCAGACTCACAGCAAGCACCTTTCAGAGGCACTTATGGTGCACACTGTTCTTCCTGAACCTTTTCTGCCATCAGGGCAGCATTTGGGATTTTTTTTCTGAAAAAAATCTGTTTGTTTTTTTTTTCAATAACTGGCCAGATCAGTCATTTAGCATGAATCACCTAATTCATCCCAGATTTTGGACTTTGATATTTATTCTGAGATATTTCTTATTTTGGAGCACAGCAAAGGGTACATTTCTCAGACCATTTTACCCATTTCATCCCGTAAAGAATGAATAACAATTACCTAACTTGAAGATTGTTGCTTAACCACAGTTGTTAAGTGAAATCATACTCTGCTCATGGTTCAAGCATACATCTTTGCAGCAAAGGAAAGATAAATAAATTATGATCCTAACCAACATTGGATAATTAGATGCTTAATATGGGCAGGAGAAGGGAAAAAACATTGAAATTGGTCTATAGGAGTGGACAGTTTGTACTGCAAAACCCAGCAATGAGTCCTGGAGCCATCTGCCCTCTGTTAGGTCCTTTTAATGTATAAAAACTCCACATTTTAGTCTGAGGTTGGTGTTTCCAAAAGAGTAGATATCCAGGGAGAGTGGCCAGTGAAAGGTTCACATTGCTGCACCCAATGGATAGTTTTTTCTGCATGAAAATGATCAGAGCATCTCCACAGTGCAGGATCTCAGCACCAACAAAGCTCCACGAGCTGGTCTGGGTTCCCTCAAGCCTGTCAGACACTTGGATTTCAGCTGGAGCTTTGGGAGTGCCAGGAATTGCTCCATTGTGCTGCTGCTCCTGAGGATGCTGATTTGGGCAGAGCAGAGCAGACAGGTAGAGCAGGGATGGGTTTTGTCCACAGGGAATAATTGATGGCAGGACATCTTTTGTACTCATATTTCCCTAAACACTTTCCTCCTCCCAGTGCAATTAGTGCCAGCCACCACCTCATGGTTTGTGGGGATAAATGTTTTCAGGGAATGGTAAAGAAGGAATGAAATCAGCAATTCTGTGATCTGCTGAGGGGCACAGCCAGCACTGAGGAATTTAAAATTTCAAGGGTCTAAAGAAAGCAGTGGAATCCCATTTCCCTCTGTGTGGCATTCATATTCTCTGAAAAAAATCCCTTCACCCAGGATTTTCATCTGGGAAGCTGAGAGGCCTCAGAGAAAAGGAAAACAATTCTGATCTCATTGCTTCTCCTGTGCTGTGCCCATGTGGAATGTGTTTGGAGATTGTTCACCCCCAGGGGATTGTTCCAGTGCATTCTGCTGGGAGCTGTTTGCACTCTTTGCCCAGTCAGGGCCAGGCTGGGTCAGGACTCTGGAGAGAGTCACCAGTTTTCATTATTCTCTTTTTAGCCCTCTGTCTGTGTCCTCTCTGTATTCTTCAGTATAGTTTAGTATTCTTTAATATAATATAGAGTCATAAAATAATAAATTGGCCTTCTGACTGGATTCTGGTGTGAGTTGTTTTGACTCATTGGCCTATTGGGGCCAAGCTGTGTTGGGACTCTGGAGAGAGTCACAAGTTTTCATTATTATCTTTTTAGCATTCTGTATCTTTTCTGTATTCTTTAATATAATATAGTATAATAAAATAATACATTAGCCTTCTGAGAACATGGAGTCAGATCCATCCTTCCTGCCTTCGTTGGGGCACCCTGATTTTACAATCCCTGTGTGCACAAGAGCATGAATGTGTCTAAAAAAGCAAAATGTTGGGAGGAGATGCAAAAAGCCCCTGCAAGTTGTGCTGCTGGTGGAATTCCCTTCCCTCTGTGCCATGTGTGACACAGGACAAAGCAGCCCTGAATGGGAATGTGTGACATCCTGGAAATGCTCCTGTCAGGCCACAGAGGTACAGGATGTCCAGGCAGCACCTTTGGCACTGAAAGGGCTCTGTTCTGGTAATCTCATATTTGCACAGAGTTTCTGCTGGAGGCTGAGCAGCCAAGGCAGGGGAAGATTCCTTTGTTCACAAAATCCCAGCACCAGGAATATTCACATTATTCACATAATCCCAGCACCAGGAATATTCACATTATTCACATAATCCCAGCACCAGGATTATTCACATTATTCACATAACCCCAGCACCAGGATTATTCACATAATCCCAGCACCAGGACACAGCCAAGCAGGACAAAAACAATGGAAAAGCAAGAGCTGGAGCACACACTGATCTTTTTTAAACTCCTCCCCATCACAGATTTATCAGAGTCTTACCTGTTCCCTCAGGAGCTCAGGCTGTCATCAGGCTGACACTGAGCAAACACACTCTGAAGGCATCAGGAACATTTGCTCAAATACATCTTGCATTCACTTTTCCCAGGGCTTTGAGTCATCTCAGCAAATCTGGGAGTGGATTTTGGGTTTTTTTTTTAACCTTTGGCATCCTTTGGACGTAGCAGATTTTCACTCACATGGATGTGTGTAAGTGGTTTTGGTGGTTTTTTCTCTGTTTTCCACCCCTTCCCCAGAATATTTTACACCTCATGGCTGTTTTCCCTCCTAATTCCAGTCAGAAAATAAAGAACCATGTTTTACTGGAGACCACTCTGTTCCCCTCTCAATCCTTGGCTTCCCACAGGCATTGTCATCCCTTGGGAAGATGAAACATTAGTGAGGTGTGGTGGATTTGACTCTGGCACACTCATCTTCTGCAAGGAAGCAACAGAAGTGAAACTATGCTCATTCAATCACCTACCTACAGAGAAAAAAAAATAAATAAATTTAAAAAAATAAAAAGGGAACAATGAATTATTGAAGCCAAAGCCAAAGCAAATAATTCTGAGACAGTCCATGAGGTCAAATAAGTTCTCATTCATTTGTGGGCTGTAAAGTCCAAACAATAAAGCTACTCTAAAAGAGTTCTGCTCACTGATAGCTCCTGAATAAAAGAAATGTAAGTCATATCCCTCAATAAATTTTTTAAAAGGAAATTTCTGGATTTTTTTAAAAGTCTGACTTTTAAATAGTGTCTGGAATGGAAGATTTACTTTGTACACACATTCATGCTCTTGTTCACACAGGGCAGTGGGATTCCACTGCTTTCTTTAGACCCTGAAATTTGAAATTCAGATTCAACAGTCCTTGCTTGTGGGTGAGGCAGCTTTGGTATGCTCACCAAAGTTTTGCTTTTTGGCTCCACATCCTGTTCCTTCTCAGGCAAGGGAAATCCCCAGAGCTGAGGCTGCCACAGCCAGTGAGAGGTGGTGATTTGCTGCTGGTTCCTATCAGATCCACGTGTCCTGACATTTTCCCACTGCTGCTGATCATCCTGTTCCACTGCTGCCCTTCTGGGCTGGAAAAGGGCAGTGGAAGTTACACCTGCACAAGAGCAGGAGGGAAAACTTCAGCTCACTCCAGAGCAAGGCTGCTTTCTCAAGCTGAAGTCAATAAATATTATTTTTATGTATGTATATGACACTACTGTGCAGTCTCTCGCTGCCTAATGCAGATTTGTCTCAATTTTGTAAAAGATTTCCAGTGTTTTCACAGAATTATCTACATTGGAAGAGACCTTAAAATCATCCACTCCCAGCAGCATCACCCCAAACCCTGTCCCCAAGGCCACATCCAGACTGCTCTGGGACAATCCCAGGGACTCCAAACCTCCCTGGGCAGCTCAGCCCAAGGCCTGACCACTCTGCCAGGGACATTTTCTGTCCCAGTCTCCAACCTGAGCCTCCCCTGGTGCCATCTGAGGCCATTTCCTCTCCTCCTTTCCCTTGGGACAGGGCAGCACAGCCCGACCCCCCCGGCTGTCCCCTCCTGGCAGGGATTGTAGAGAAGCAACTTTATTCTTTCTTTTTGTAAAGAAAACAGCTGTGTCTGCTCCAGGCCCTGCCCTTCACTTCCTGTCCCGGCACGGACAGGAACTGCCACGGCCAGGCCGGCACTGCACGTCCCTTCAACGTGCACCGTCCATGCGCTTGCCTGCCCGTACCTGCAAGTGAATCCCTTCCCGTGCCCTTCCCTTCCCTTCCCTTCCCTTCCCTTCCCTTCCCTTCCCTTCCCTTCCCTTCCCTTCCCTTCCCCTCCCCTTGTAGACCCCAAAGCCCAGAGAAAAACATTTTTGTGGTTCTTTTTTTCCTCTCTTTTCAAAGCTTTTGCTTTAAGATGCTTTAAGATCCTTTTTCCTTCCAGGATGATCTGATGAGTGGAGCACAGTGACTGACCTCTGGGATTGGTGAACAAAGGGATCAGGTCACCATCAGATGTTTCTGGAGAAGAACCAGCTCATTTGCTGTTGGTGAAGCTGTTTTATAGTCCATGCACAGCTGTGACAATTATTTTAGGAGTTATCTGAGTCCTTATCTGGATTAAAAAAATAATAGGGGTGCTTGTTTGATTATCAAAACATGGGTATTGTCAGAGGGCTTGTCAGATGAAGAGTTAAGACACCTGTGCACTTTCATCCCAGAGCATCTTTGAGCTGTAGGACACAAACCTCAGATCAGTGAAGTGACTGCAAAGGTTCTTGGAGCACACACAATTCATGTGTGTGATGGAAAACGTGAAATTACCAATCCATCATTTAAACACTTACATCCTCTATATGGGGCTGCAAATCTGTGCTACCACCCAGCATAAAACAACCTGGACATTCTTTCCACAAATGCCAGGCAGACCCTGCCTGCAGTGGTTTGAGAGAATTTGTTCACTCTGTAGTGGGTAGAGAAACTCTGTGGATTAAGTGAAGTTTATCTTTTTAAATAAGTAGCTGGATGTTGCCCAGGCTGCCCAGAGAAGCTGTGGCTGCCCCTGGATCCCTGGAAGAGTCCAAGGACAGCTTGGATGGGGCTTGGTGCAGCCTGGGGCAGTGGAAGATGATCACTTCCAACCCAAACCATTCCATGGTTCTGTGTATGCTTTCCCCCACAGGAGAGCTAAAAATTCACATAAATGAGCAGTTGAAGTGCCCCATGCCCCTCCTCAGCAGCACCATCCTGCCCCACTCACAGCCACCCCACAGGGCCCTGCAATGTGTGCTCCTCTCTTGCTGACATCCATCCCTGGTGCCACCTCAGTGCTCAGCCTGCCGATTTATTTGCATTTTAGGACATTGTGTGGCAGGTGCAGCACTGCATTCCACCAGGCCACACGGTGCCAGGAAGCTCAGCACAGTACTGGTAAAAAAAACTGAGTGCAATGATGCCAAAAGTCACAGAAACACAGAAGGTTTGGGGTTGAAAAGGACCTCAAGGATCATCTGGTTCCAACCCCCCATCCTCTCATCATCGTCAGCCTTGGTGGCTCTCAGGCCAGACCCATTTAAAGCAGCTTTTCCTTGCCAAAGCTTTAGAGGAGCAGAATCTCTAGAACTCAGAGAGCTGCCAAAGTGATATGAGTCAGAAATAATTGCAAATTCCCACTAAAAAAGCCTCTATAACAGAGATGCTACGTGGACACCACTGGTTTGTCACCTGTCCCCTGGCCACTGCAGTGACCTGCAGAATTCCCAGGGCTCTGTGCCAGAGCCAAATATCCCCTTCAAGCACTCAGCTCCTTCAACACCTCTAGGGTACCTCACCCTCTCCCCATGCCACAAAGAGATCAGGAGCTGCTCAAATTAAATTCATTTATTAATGGAATGGTTTTAGTAGACCAAAATTGATTTGGATGAAAGGAATGCTTGTCCTTTATGGCTGCCAGAAAAAGTAAATATTGTCTACAGACATTACACAGCTTTCTTTTAACCAGAATTAAATACGGTCCGGAGCAAAGCAAGCAATCTGTAGAATTGTATTGTTATGCTGCTGTTACAAACTATTTACACTGGATAAAAAAACAGGTGTCTCAAAGCCAGCTACAACCCTAGGTGATTACTGTTGTGATCCTGTGTGTCTCTTGCCCTCATCTCCCCTTTTTGCTATCAGCTATAAATCAGGCATTAGCGAGGTTAAAAAAAGTGAGTGATCCTAAAACAATCACAGAACGAGCTCTGAGCAGCAGAGACAGAGAGCGAGTGTTCCTCCCCACCACCCAGCACTGCTCTGTCACATTCCTTCCAGATTTAAGAAGGAGTTTAACCCCTCCCTGCAGCTCTTCCCACATCCAACCATCTGTCTCTTCAATCAACTTACTTTCAGTGCCAGGAATCCCCAGGCAGGTGATCCCTGGTAGGAGAATATACATTTTAAAGGTACATATTTCAAAGGAGCACATTTTCCTCTAGCAGTGCTGTGTGCTGCCCCTGCATGTTCACAGTAAAACCACGTCAAATAAATATTTGAGGGAATCAGCACAGTGAGTCCAGTTTCACTTTCCAAACGGAAAGTGGCGTGTCTGCTTTCAGTGGTGGCATCAGGCAGAGGTTTAACACAAACCCAATTTTGCTAAGTCACGATCAGGAACAAAGGAATCCTGCCTAATTACAAAATACTTGATTAACAACTCAGCCAAAGGGGTCGATTTACTGTACACCAAAGCTATTTGCTGAAATAGGACTGAAAAGGAAATAATCCTGGAAAGGGCTTCACTTCTGGTTTCACAGCAGACATGCAGCACAGAAAGTATGTTCTTTTTCAGTTTGCAGAAAAAAGGATTATTCAGAATACTTTGTCCATCCAATCAAACATTACTCTGCTGCAACAACATTGTTCTCAGTTCCCTCTCTCTTTGGTCCTCCTGCCTGTATTTCTCCTCCAGCTTTTGCTTTTCAGAGTCCATACTGTAAAAAGTAGAATCTGTGCTTCTCCTGATCTTCTCAAACTGACTGAAATCCGCCACGTACTTTCCATTTGGGGAGAGGGAAACCACAGGCACGAACTCGTAGCCCCAGTGGATCTCCTCGGGCACGTAGGAAGTCCTGCTCTGGCAGACAGCACTGGTGGACTCCACCGTGGCATTCAGGAGCACCACGAGCTCAAAGTCCTTCTCCTTGAGGTTTTGAGGTGTGAGGTCTCTCAGAGGGCTGCTTTCATCCAAAATGTGGTAGAAGGTTAAAGGCAGAATGAGAAATGGACTTTCTGAAGAGGAGTCAACGTTGAATTTGACGCTGGCTTGGTTCAGCAGAATCCTCTCCCCTTCTTTGGTTTCGTAGGTCTGAAGAAGCTTCCCAGAGAGCTGGCACTGTATCAGGAGGCTCTTCCTCATGTTTGCCACTCTGATCACCAGGCAAAGCTCCCCGTTGTGTTTGGTGATGACAGCACAGTGGCTGAATTTAATGGTCTCTGCCCTTTTCTTCGGCCTGGCGATCTTGGCCAGGAAGGTACCTGTGATGAAGATCTCAATCAGGGTGGTGATGACCAGCTGGGCCACAAGCAAGAAAATGGCATGGGGACACTCCTCGGTGATGAAACGAAATCCATAGCCAATGGTTGTCTGGGACTCCAGGGAGAAGAGGAATGCCCCAGTCAGGGAATCCACGTTCTTCACACACGGCTCCCGCTTCGGGGAGAACTTGTTCATCTCCAGGTCGCCGTGAAGGAAGGCGATGGCGTAGTAGATCACCCCAAAGAGGAACCAGGTCATGACAAAAGTAGCAGCAAACAGGGTGAGTTTGTACCTCCACTTCATGTCTATGACCGTGGTCCACAGGTCCTGCAGGTAGAGCAGGTAGATGCCATCGACTTTGTCGATCCTGACGTTGCTGTGGCCGCTCTTGGACATGACGCGCGGTTTGTGCGCCCTGAGCATGGCGCCGTCGATGCCGCCGTTGACCAGGGCCACGCGGGACATGTTGATCTTGGTGGGCTCCATCCTCACTGCTTCAGTCCTGGGGAGAAAAGAAAACAAGGAAACTGCTGCTTAATGAAGCCAGAGCCAACCACGAGGAGTATTTGGAAAGGCTGATGGAGAGAAGCACAAGCATCATCTAAACACAGCAGCAGGGAATAAAAACAGCTGGAATATAAAGTTACCACCGTACAGTATCTGACATCACAAATAATTTGATATTCTTTTTTTTTTTTTTCCCCAGGAAAAAAAAAAATTCATTCTTTGATTCTTTGATTCTGGTGCCTGCCAAGCACGGAGAAGTAGGTTTCTTTTATGATAGCCTGCAAAAGAAATTTGTCAAAGCTGAAATTTTATATCAGTATTTTATTTCTGTAAAAGGCATTAAATATATTTCTTTTTTCCTTACATTTCTCTAGAGAAGAGGCTCTTTTTGATTAGTGAGCAGGTTTTCTTTAATGCCCTGAAGAGAGACATCTGATCAGAATTAGAGTCGCTGGGCTCAGAACGCAGATCCAGCTCACCACCTCTGTCCCTTCCTGCGACAGAGGCAGAATGAGCCAGACCAGCTTTCACTGGGAACAATTAACTTCCACAAGTGATTTACTCAGTCGGATCTGGCTCTTTGTGACGGACCTACAACCAACCTAGAGGGAAACAAAGCCGACCTGAGCACATCAAAGGCGAGGTCTGCAATCTTTACACCTGGGTGCAACACTCTGAAGCTGTCTGCACTGGACAGCACTCCCACATTTTAAGCTGAGGGGGAAAAAAAAAAAGAAAGAAAGAAAGAAAGCAATTCACAAAGTCAGCATTCTAAACGTGGGCCCTGACCTGCACAACCCCAGCAATCACTGGAGCTCCCGACTCCTGGGTTTGTTTACTGGGCACCAGGCTGGATGGAGAGGGAGAGTGCGGGCACCAGGGCTGGGCAGAGCCCCCAGGGTGAGGCAGAGCCCTGCCCGTGCCAGCTGGAGGAGGCAGGAGCAGGATCCTGCTCACAGGACCAGACAGAGATTACGTAGAGCAAGGACAGTGCATGTTATAGTCGTTCCCAACAACAAAACTTCCTGCTGACAAAAGCAACAAAGAAAAAAAACATCCCATGCATCCTTTGTGCTTTGGCAGGTCTCACAAAAAGGCATTGTTTGGTCCCATTGTTTTCCTCAAAAAGAGCCTCCAAGTCAGTGATTAGTTTTCGCCAACTGCTGGAGAAAAAAAAATGAAAAGAAAAAAAAAAACCCTAATGTCTTCCTTATAGCTACTTAAAAGAATTTTGCAGGAAGTACAAGATATATTTGTGGGACACACATGTGCCAGCCCAGGACATCAGCATAATTGCTCACTGAAGTACCTTTCCTGTTATGTCAATTAAGGAGAATTTTTGTTTGTGACTGTACTCATCACACTGTTGCAGGTTTTCTGGGAAAGGGTAATTAAACTTAGCCCTCGTTAACAACTGTAGCTCATTCCAGTTTTGATTTAACCACCAGCATTTCTCTTCCACAGCCCTGAACCATTGCCACAGATACATATTTATGTAAGAAAGGAGTGCATCCATGATCCCAGTAGGAGATTCCTTATGTGACAGTCAAATCAACACACAGAGCGCAGCATGTCCGGATAATAAACAGGAAAAAACCTTCAAGTGATCTGAAAAAGAACAACGGGAGGAAATGTGGGGGCTGGGAGGGGTAGGGCTGGGAAGGACTGTCCATGCAACTGCTCCTCAGGCCAGCCCAAAGCCAGCACTGCTGCCAGGGGGGAAGGCAAATATGTGCAGGCTCTAGAGAGAAACAAGTGCATGCTCCTTAGGGAAGAGGCTCCATTCCCCCACACCAAGCCTCTCCCTGGAGAGGACACGGATGTAAAACCTGCCCAAAAGTCTGTCCTGAAATCAGCACACTTCTCTCTCTCTAGCACACTTCCCCTCAGACTTCACCTGCATGCTGTCAGAACAAGTTTCCTTGCTGTGCCAGAGGGATTTGGGATCTCTGCTCCAGCGTTGGAGGCACATCCCCATCCCACCCCCAGCTCAGCCCACTTGGACAGCTGCTCCTGGGAGCAATCCCCAGGGCAGACAGCTCCTCCTGCCCTGGAGGTCACAGGGATGGGGACAGCCAGGGCTCCACCATCCCTCCTTGGAGCTCCAGCCTGGTGGGTTTGGGCTGGAGGGGCAGGGCCAGGGCTCGCAGGGTGTCCGAAGGTCAGAGTTCCCTGTCCAAGGTCAGGGATGGCCCAAGGGCACTCAGCTCTCCACACTCACCACGGCTCTGCCATGCCCAGATCCTGCTCCGGGGATTGGTGTATGTGTGGGATGCAGTGGGAACAACAACAGTTACAGAATCATGGAATGGTTTGGGTTGGAATGGAACTTAAAACCACCCAGTGCCGCCCCTGCCATGGCAGGGACACTTCCACTGTGCCAGGCTGCTCCAGCCCCAGTGTCCAACCTGGCCTTGGGCACTGCCAGGGATCCAGGGCACAGCTTCCCTGGAATACCTGTGCCAGGGCCTGCCCACCCTGCCAGGGAAGGAAAAGATCCCTTGCTCTCTCTCTCTGCTCTGCCCTGGAATAGGCTGTTCCCTGTCCAAGAGCCCCAGATGAAAAGAATCCTGAAAGTGCAGCAGCCTCCCACATTTCCAGACCTGCTGAAGGAGAGCAGCACAGACACAACACCAAAATGCCACGGCAGAAGAGTTCCCCCCAGAAGATGGGAGGAAGGAAGGAATTTTGAAGGCACAGTCTCTCCCCTGGGCTGCACCAACAGAGCTGTAAAATTTGCTGTTTCAGGTTTTAGGCTGAGAAGTGAAGTTTTGGTGCAGCCCTGGCCAAGTCTGGCACACTGCAGGCTGCTCCAGCTCCCAGCCAAGGCTGCTCCTCACTGTCCATCTCCCTGTCCCATGTGTAATATTGATCCCACAAGTGGCAGAGAGGGAAACTCTGGAGCCTGCCATAGGTGAATGAGGCTTTTTCAGAGCTCCCTCATCACCTTTTGCTTCCTCCCCTGATTTGTGACAAAGTTACTCAGCTTTACAGCCACTTCCTGAAATGGATCCCAGCCAAATCCTGGTGCTGTTTTTGGTGGCAGGGTATTTTTGTGTTGATTTGCTTCCTATTTTCTTTTTTTTCTTTTTTTTTTTTCTCTCACATCACTCTTTCCTGCGTGATCCTGAATTCCTCTAGTGCTCTTTTCCTCCCCAGGGAAATTCCTCTTGGTTTCCTTTCCCTGCAGAAATACTTCCCTTCTCTGCCACAGTGACATGGGAAGAGAGGATCTGTCACTGCTGCCTCCCTTATCACTGGCAGCAGCCAGCAGCAATCACTTGGGGGAAGAAACTCTGATGAAACCATCAGGAGATAAAAGAAAAAAAAGGGCTTCAGATGAGGATTCTCTCCTGCCCCCACTTCCCCACTGCTTCCTGAGTGAAGGGACCACTATAATATCCCAAATTAAATTATTTATGGGTGTCTGTATGTGTAAAAAACCACATTACAGCACCTGCATTGCTATTTCCCATCTTATAGAGGCACCTCACACTCTCTGCCCTGACAACCTTTGGTTTGTTTGCTTTATGCTCACTCTAAATCACAAAGCACATCTGCCACAGTAGGTTAACATGAACAAACAAGCTTAAATAATAAGAGTAATATCCATTTTTACATTAAAAGAACAATTTCTGTCTGCTCCCTCACTGATTTTACACCGATAAATTACTTTTTATTGCTGTAAATCAAAGTGGAGCTGCAGATAAAACTGAGCTGAAGCAGAGTTAAGGTAACACACTTCAAGAGGGAAGAAAATGAAATTGTCTCAGGCTTGTCTAGCATTCTCAATTTGAATTATCTCCTCTCCTCACCAGCCCTTTTGGAGCAGCCAGAGGAGCCTCCAAGTTCAGCGCAGACAAAGTCAATAAAGCACAGAGCTACATACCAAGCCACCAAGCATGAATACCTTGACCTTAAGGTAATTCCAGCAGCCAGGGGTCTAAGCAGCACACTGCCACTGCTTCCAGGGAGCACATTATCAGGGAGCCAGCCTGCACACACGCAAAAATGTTCCTCTTGCATGGAGCCAGCTTTGCTTGTGCAAGATCTCTCTTGGCAGACACAAGTGATTAAAAGCCTACAGGAGCATGACTTGTTCGAGGGGCCTCAGCTGTTTTCCTTTTTGGTTTTTTTTTTCTTTCCCCCCCTCAATCAGATGTGGCTTTGCCACTGGAGCAAATCCTCACGCATGCTTCGCTGCCACTCCGATACGGGGGCAGAACTTGAGCTGTTTTTTCAAGCAGCACAAAAAAACCATTAGCAGGCTTGGCAAGGAGAAAATGAAAAGCCAGGGGTGAGGAAAGAAAACATTGAGGAGGGCTGCATAATCTTCAGATCTTTCCTAGGTCTGATGTGGTTCAGTAGGTTACAAAAGTGCCTCCTGAATTCTCAGTGCTCTGCGTAGCATGAACATCTTCCTCCCTCTGGGCTGTGCACCAGGTTATGCTGTGTAACTGTCAGCCAGCAAAATCCTCCTCCGTGGCTCAGCTGTGGAATTCACAGGAGTGGAGGGAGGGAAGGAGAGGCTGGAAAAGGGTGCTTTGCCTCTGGCACAGCCACACAGCTGGACACTGCTACCCCGGGCTCCAAAAGGAGCCCTTCAGCGCTAGGACCCACCAGGGAGTGGTGACAGACAAGCCTGAAAAGCTAAACTTACACATTTCTGGTTTTTATCACAAAAAGACTGAGGCAAGACAACCATAAAGAAACCCTCGAGTCAAAATCAGCTCCCAAAGTTTGCCTTGAGCTGCCACCTTGGAGACATCCATCAGCACAGGGCAGCCCTGGGAGTGGTCACCCTTCCCAGTTTGGGTACCAGGAGCAGCTGAAAGCAGGGACACGTCCTGGGCCAGCACAGGGAGGGCTGAGGGGTGCACTGCTAAAGCCAGAGATGGGTTTTACATCACTCACTGCAGGGCCAGGGGCAACAGCCATTCACAGAGCAGTGGTAAGGAAGCAAAACCTCAAATCCATCTGTCCCTACCTGCTGGGCATGGAAGATGGATTAAAGCTGGAGAAGTGTCGTGTGTTGTTTCTGAGGGAGATATGTCCAGGAATGTTGCTGTTCCCCAGGACAGGGTGCAAGGCTTTGCAGTGGTTATGGATTTACACAGAGGAGCCTTTGGAGCTACACTGATGCAAAGAAACAGAAAAACAACCAAGAAGGCAGAAAGGAGGCAAAAGAGGACCCAAAGCTTATTAAATTAATGGAGAAGCTCCCAGTGATTCCCAAGGCCTCCAAGGGGAGAAAAAGCACATCCTGCAAGGGTGTGAGCACTTAACACACTGCAAGTGAGCATCCACCCTCCCAAAATCCTGCCCTCCAGCCTCTGCCCTGGGCTCTGGGCATGAGCAGGGGCTTGGCATTGCACATCCTTCAAGTACAAAAAAGTGTTCTTTTCAGAAGAAATTAATAAATTCCCCACATCACAAGACTCTCCTTTTTGTGCTCAGCTGGAAAAAAAAAATAAGACAGAAAGGTTCCCCAGAAACCTGTCCTGCTTTTTTTATCTTTATAAATGGCTTTTCTTCAGCAGGGCAGTACAAAATACTTTAGAATGCCTCCCTGGCTGGCACATTGTTGCTCCAAAGTCTTCTCAAACACTGGGAGAGTGCAGTTTAGCATTCAGAACCTGCCTGTGCTGTGATGCTCTTCCCACCCACAAACCCTTTCCTCATTCTTGCTGTGCAAACCATCCCAGGCTCTTTCTGCACAGACAAGTCTGAACAGACTCCTGGGATCCTGCCCTCTCTGTTTCTGGGAAGTTGGGTGCCAGAGCTGCTCTGCAGGGCTGAAAGGGACATTTATTGTTGCATTTTTGCAACAATATCGAGTTCATACCCTGCACTTCCACTTCCAGTTACATCTGGGGCTGCTGTGGGCCCATCAAACATCTCAGCAGAGGGAAGGAGCTAAGCTGGGACAGAGCAGGAGTGATCTCCTAATCCAGTTGAGCTTAGGAGCCACTACAAAGCCAGGAGTAAAGTCCCAGAGAGCTTAATACCAACTATTGTCCTGCTTTGCACTCTCCCCTTTCAGGATGACCTTGGGGAACAGCTGAATCCAGTCATTCCTCCTCCCTGGAGGTATTTCTCTTTACCCCAAGGGTATCACTCACAATCCTGCTTTCCCTCACTTTGTTTTGTATCCCATTCCTCTCCCCATTCTGTGAATCAAAAGCTCCAAGCCAAGGGTGCTTACCCCACCCCCAGAGAAGTGTGTAGCTGACTGCATAATGCTTTATTTTCAGCCAAAGTCTCCCTGTAGGTTCACACCACCTATTCCTGACCTCTCCATCCCATCAGAGAATCACAGAAGGGTTTGGGTTGGAAGGGACCTTAAAGTTCATCTCATTCCAACCCCGTGGCACAGGCAGCAGCTACTCTGTTTTCAGAGGTTTCAGACTTTGCAAAGCTTCATTTAGAGCAAGGTCTTCCCAGCTCCTTATCCATCAGAAATGTGGGAACAAAGCCTCAGACTCAAGGAGGAATCTCAGCTTCACCTCCAAGGGTCAGATTTGGGAACACAAGTGGCAGCAGCCACGGGGTTTGAGGAGCAGGAGGGAGGAGGAGAAGGAGAGCAGGGGATGTGTTGGGAGAAGATTGAAGACAAGCCAAGGAATGCCTCATTTTTTGGCTCTTCTTGCTTAGACACAAGATCAATTAATCCATGAGGTGTTTTGTGGCATGCCTGAACACAGAGCTCCTGGGCATCCAGCAGGGTGAGGGTCAGGGATGAAGACACCTGGCCACATTCCAGCACCCAAGAGGAGCTAGGCAGGGATTTTCTGCAGAATAGTTTTTCACTTAGTCAACTCAGGCCTACCTAAGTCCTTCCTAAGTACTTAATTCCTTTTTTGGGAGCAGGCCCTTGGCCAGCTAGCTGCTCTGGCTGCTGGGAGAGTGTTTTCACACAGCTCCTGCTGCCTTCCCCATCCCAGAGTGGGGACAGGCCACCTCTCTGGAGCACAGCTCCCAGGGAAAAGGCACCCAGGGAGTCTGGTGCTGCCTTTTGTTGGCTGATTCCAGGCCTGGGCTCAAGGTGGGTGAGGTTTTTGCCCCAAAGGCATTGTTTTCCCTTGATTTCTGCCTCATTGGACACTGCCTGGTATAAATTACCTGTCACAGTCATATTTTCTGGAAAAATCTCTTTGCCCAGGATTCTTCTCCTAGGAAGCTGAGAAGTCTCAGAGAAAAAGGAAAACAACATTATCTCATTTGCTTCTCCTGTGTTTTGCTGCTTTGGAATGTGGTTGGAGATCGTTTATCCAACAATAAATTGGTGGATAAACAGTAAATAAATTGATGGTTGTTTCATTGGTTTCATGTGAATTGTTTTGACTTGATGATCAATCAGGGCCAGGCTGTGTCAGGACTCTGGAGAGAGTCAGGAGTTTTCATTATTATCTTTTAGCCTTCTGTAAGTGTCCCCTCTGTATTCTTTAGTATAGTATTCTTTAATATAAAATAATAAATTAGCCTTCTAAGAACATGGAGTCAGATTCATCATTCCTGCCTTCATCTGGGAACCCCAGAAATACAAGAATTACCCAGCTGAAATCTGCCTGCACGAGCTCATGGGCCAAGAGTTTCATGGTTTTGCACCCAAATCAGGGGTGTCTGTGTTTCCTTTTAGTATTCTGGTCACAGGGTGGCAGCTTCATTAGGCAACAAGACAGAAAATAATACATGGCCTCTTTCTGAAGCCATGTACTGCTGAGGTTATGTTGGAAAAAGTTCAAGGGGAAGGGAATTCCTTCCCAGGTCAGCAGGAGAACAAAGGGATTGGACTGGACTGCTGCAAGGGACACCCTATAGGAGCCTTCCAGTTCCTAAAGGGGGCTGGAGAGGCACTTCTCACAAGCACAGGACAAGGGGGAATGGGGTTCAGCTGAAAGAGGGCAGGGTTAGACATGAGGAAAGAATTGTTCCCTGGGAGGGTGGGGAGTTCCCAGAGCAGCTGGGGCTGCCCCTGGATCCCTGGCAGTGCCCAAGGCCAGGTTGGACACTGGGGCTGGAGCAGCCTGGCACAGTGGGAGGTGTCCCTGCCATGGCAGGGGGTGGGATGGGATGGTTTTAATGTCCCTTCCAACCCAAACCATTCCATGATTCCATGAACAGCTTGCTGGGACTGTCATTCCCTGCTCACCACAGGTTGGCTGTGTCCTTGCTTTCCTTCCTTCACAGCAGACAAAGGACAGCACCTTGTTTTTAACCTCCCCAGTGCTCACCCATCACTTCATCACTTTGAACAACAGCGATAATAAAGTCAAACTCAGAGCAACTGGTTTGCCAGTCTGCAGCTGGTTGGAAATTTGCTGCATCTGTTTCAGAGCTGAAGAGGGGTTAGTGGAACAGAAAACTGCTCTGCTTTCTTTCTTTGTTTGCTTGCCTTTTTCCTCCAAATTCATTTCTTGGCCTAATAAAAATCTGGTTTTGTTTAAAAACAAGCAAGCAAACAAACCCAAAAACAGACACTTCCTCTGGATTTTTAATTTCAATTGTCAGCAGGTGGTTGAAAACGAAGAGGAGCGTGCCAAGTCATGGCAGGGAGAAAAGTTGGCGCTTTGCTGGTCGTTCAAAAATTTGGATAAAACAGCTGCAGGCTGCCTTCCCCAGGGCTGCTGCTTCTCCCAGACTCTCAGCTGAGACAGGAAATACATTTATCAGGCAGCAGGGGGGCTTTTCAGACCAGTTACAGCAGACCATTTACAGTGCTTTGTGCCCCTCTTTATTTTTTTCACACCAGATCCCCTGGAGCCCCAAACCCAACATCAGACACCAGGTTCCAGCACCCCAAGAGCATCATCTCCTACCTGTATCCCACCCCCACCAGGACAGGAACACATCCTGGGGCTCAGCAGCTCTTTTTTTTAATTAACAATTAGTGGTGCCAGTTGGCTGCTCAGTGTCCCAGTCAAGTTGGGGTTTGTTTTTAATTAGTCACTGCACACCAGGGCTCTCCCAGAGCTGGGTGGAGCTGTGGCCATGGGGGTGAGGCTCCCTGCAGGGTGCTGGGGCAGAGTTTTTGCTCTGCTTTCTCCCCAGCAATCACATTTCCAGTAAATCACAGCTCTCCCTTAGCCCACACCACCAGCTCATTAAGAACTGTACACATACTCTGCAGAGATAAACCTGCTCAGTTGTTCAAAATGTTCCTCAAGTTTTCCATCTCTGTGCAGCCACTGAATCTCAACACTGAAATGTCAGGCTATGAGAAGGGTTTTCCACCAAAAAATATTAAAATTCCTGTGCCTTTAAAATATCTAAAAACCTCAATAGTATTGAAAGTAATGGTAGGGTGCAAAAGGCCATAAAGGTGGTAAGGGGGAAAAAAAATATTTAAAGTATACTGGTAACCTTTTTTTCATTTATTCCTAATGTGGACACAATCAAATGTAACTGGGGAAGGTGGATGCTGTTACTGGAGTAAAGTTTTTCCTATAAAAGAATTCCTGGATCCTTTTAACCTGTTTGTTGTAGCTGATTTGTGCTGCCTTCTGAAGGCAGAGCAATGATAAATACAGAGTAACCCGCTAAAATAATAAATAAATAAAATAATCCAAATTATTGTCATCTCTGCCCGGCCAGGACACAGCAGTGAATTTGGAGGGATGTTTTGCCATCATACAAAGCACACTGCCAAGAAAGAAGGATGGGTTTGTCAGGGTTTCATCTTAAAACTTGTTGCAAGCTGATTTTCTCAGGAAGTTATTTGGTTCTGAAGAATTGCCCTGCCTGTGTGAACAAGTTCACGCTCTGGAAAATGTTTTCAAAAAGAGACTCTTCTCTCATGCTGACAAAATGCAGCCTGTGAGACAAAGTACCCACTTCTCTCACCCAAACCTAAATTATTTTTATATTGGATGTCTCTCTCTCCCAGGCAAAGCACTGATGATGTAACTGGCACATATAACTGGCTTATTTTTTGATAATTAATTATTTTACAGGGAATTACAGCAATTGTGGGCAATATTCTCTTTGAGGGGCACAATGTCTTCAAAAATGTTCATTCCTACCCCATTTTCTCTGCACCACAAGGATTTCAAATTGCATCAAGCACCCATTTCCCTTGATTGTCAGGGTCTGAAATAATGGAGAGCAAGGTCTGCTTCATCTCAGATAAATGTTTGGAAGCTACTTCACTTAAACAAAACTTACAAATTTTTAAATGCTGGAAATAAATTTCAGTTGTGTCCAATAGATTCAGGATGTGATATTTCACGGGCAAACATTTATGTGCACTTACATAGAAGTAGGAGATTTATTAAAATACTGTATTAAAATATTTTATTAAAATTTAAAAGTATTTATTAAATATTAGTATTTTTTATTTAAAAGTATTTATTAAAGTACTTTTTTTAAATTAAAATGTCATTCCATGGTGCGTGAGCTCAGCTGGTTGGAGTCTGGTAAAAACACCAGGGTTGGGGGTTCAATCTCTGGATGGGTGATGCCCTTAAAAATTGGGTCTGATGGTCCTTGTGGGACCCTTCCAACCCAGAAGAGTCTGTGATTCTGTGATTCTCAGTTCTGTAAAGCACAACCAAACCTAAAATATTGATGTGGGAGATTTTGCTCTATCTAAAGTCAGTTGTGGATGCATCTTCTTTCACACTCGTCCCCCTTTGGGCCATTATTACTCTGAATAAAGTCTCTAGATCTTGAAATAAAAGAATTTCCTTCCAAGAAAATAATGCCCAGTCTTGGACACATCCACAAGGCCCAGGAGCCACCACCTGGGGCAGTGCTTTCAGAGCAAAGCCCTTTGCTAAAACCCCTCCCAGAGGTGTCTGGGGTCACCTGGGGCTCACACACCCTGTCCCCATCCCTGTCCCCATCCCTGTCCCAACCCTGCTGCCCCTCAGAGGGGACAGAAGTGGTCATGGGGGGTCCTCTAAACCACCAAAATTCTGGGCTGATTTACAAACCAGAGCCTTTCACCTCCTTCCCTGAGGTGGCCAGGCAAGAATTAAAGATATCAGTGACACTTCCCCATTGGTGTAGGGTTACTTATCCTCAGTGCTGCCCAAAAGTTTTGTTTCAGGGCAGCTTTCTTTTTTTCTTTCTTTCTTTTTTTTTTTTAAATTTAATTTTGTTCCTGACCAATCCATGGATGTGGTTAATTTAAGGTTTAAAAGGCTTTTGCTCACACATACACACACACCCATATATGTTTTCCACTGAAGTCTGTGCTTTTTCCTAGACCCACCCAAATTCCAGTACATAGCTCACTCGTGTGCCAAGCTTCCCTACTCTCCTTGCAGTGAGTGGAAAAATGCCCTTTTTTCCACTCCTGCACATTTTAGTGGGGGGAACCATGCAGAGGAGAAGGAAGAATTTAGCTATACCTGTGTTTTTAGAGCAGAAATAGGAAAGAACCTCAGTGTTGTCCATGGGAATGCTTTTTCCCTAATGTTTTTGAGGTTCTGAGCCCCATTGCTTGTTTGGGACTCTGAGCTGGAATCGTGGAGTGCCAAGGAGATTTAAAAATTAATAAATGTGAAGCAAAAGCAGCTGCTGGTTGGTAAAACTCCATTCTGTTCATGTGAAGTACTTCACACTCCTGAATGTTTGGGTATTTTAGGTGAGGGCTGAGAGAAAATCAAAGATTAATGGAGAGGAAAACTGGGGAGTTTCAAGTGGAAATGGCCTCAGCCATGTCCTTTAACGGGGCATTTTGGGCTACCAGCAAATTCATGGAATCCCACAATGGTTTGGGTGAGAAGGGACCTTAAAGATCATCCATGCCATGGGCAGGGACACCTTCCACTACCCCAGGGAGCTCCAAACCCTGTCCAGCCTGGGTTTGAATTTGGGGAAAGCTGGTGGACCATGGGCTGTAACAACACAGGAGCTCCATCCGAAGCCTTTTCCATTTTTCTGTCCTCCATGGGGATTCTCATGGGGTTAAGGCTGGTGCCCCTTGATTTCCTCTTCTCAGGAAAGGCACCAATAAATCCTCTCTGACTTACAGAGCTCCCTGTTTTCCTGGAGCTTGTTGGAACATAATTTCTGAAGCCTCTGTTCACCTGCCAAGCCAAGCTGAAATTAGCCCATGGATTAAAGACGTGGGCTGGTTTGTCTCCCTTCACTCTTAGGTGATGGAAATTAAAATAGGCCAGGCTAATTATTTATCCTTTCCATCAGCAACATGCTAACATTGTACAGGAGCTCATTGTCACTCATAGATCTGCAAAAATTGGAATAAAATTGTTTTTTTTAAAAGAAGAAGCTGTTTCCTGAGTTTCTTGACTGGGAGGTTGCACAGCCCTGCTCTGTTGTGTCTTCCAGATAAACTCCCAAGGAATCAGAGGGAAAAGAATCTTTGTTTTCCTCATTGCTCTCCCAAATTGCTTGATCCCTGCCAATTTCCATGACACAGACCCCTCAGTCTGCTGCAGAGACTGTGGCTTCTGAAAGGGAGGAAATAGCATGAAAGTACTGGTGCACATCAGTGTTTTTGGATTTTCTCCGCCAAACCAGAAATATCAAAACAAAATTGAAAAAAAAAGGGAAAAAAAAGGAAAAAAAAAAAAAAAAACTTGTTTCAAATAAAAAAAAAAAAAAACCAACAAAACAACAAAACAGAAAAAGGTCATTCTGGCTGTTTGTTCAAACCAAAACTGAGCCTTTCCTTTTGAGGTTTGCACTGATGTGTGTGTGTGTGCCTCCTTTAAATCAGGTAAGGAACAAAACATTCCTTGGAGTGACAGATTGTGACATCTTGCTTCCACAAAGTCAAAATACAATTTTTTTACTGCTCAAAATCATGTTTGGTTTTTGGGTGTTTTTTTTAATCTCTTTAATCTCTAAACCTGCATTTTCAGCCCATAAGGCTTCTGGTTGAAAAGTCTCAGCCAACTGTAAGGACCACGTGGGTTGGTTTGGTGACAAGTGACACTTGGAGGGGCACAGCCTGTCCTGGTTGTTGGGATCTGGGAACACAACCACAATTCCCTCCTCCTTTTTCTTTTCCTCACAGTTTCTTAGGAACCTCCATAAAAGCAGTGATAATGTGCCCAAACAAGAGAAAAAATCTCACGCTGCTTTTCAAAGCCCCTGCATTTCCTCACCCTCAAAGGAGCCTGATTTCCTGATTTATTTACACATCCCTTATCTTTATGGCTGCTCCTTTATGATCCCATGTCATCTCCAAAGCTCCTGCAATCTTTTACAGTTGGGAAGGTCCAGCTTTGATCACTGGAGCCATCAGGCTGAATAGAACATTGTTCCTGCTCCGCCGAGAATTTTTTCCGACTGCGCTCAGGACACCGCAAACTTATTTTTACAACGCTCAGCAGCTCCTCTACCTTGTTTTTCTGTGAGTTTTACAGATGCTGTGGGTTTCAGGAGGCACTTTGATGTTTTCCAAGCTGCCTGATTTATGAGAACAAAAAATACCACCGTTCCCCAATTATTTTCTGTCGCCTTGTAATAAGGCTCGATGCATCAGTGGAAATTTAGTTTAGGCACAAAGAATAACTGGGGAATGAGGAAATCAACTGCATCTCCCACAAGAGATCATTCTTCCAGTGGAAAAACCAACCTTTTTGATCTCTAACCCGCTGTACTTTTCCTGTAATATTTAATAAAGCCTCCATTTTCAATGGAAAACACTCTTGATGGGAAATGTGTAACTGGTAGACCTTTCTGTGTTATTTTAGTGCTGTTTATATTCTATTTTAGTGCTGTTTGAACAGAATTCATGTTTTGTAGGTAAGTGGGTGCTGAGAAAGCAGCTGAGCAGGGCTGTGAAGATCTCCAGTTGCAGCAGATTCCAGAAGGGGTTAAGATCATGGCATTGCTGAAAGTCCAGGGACTGTCACTCCACCAGCCAGGTGGCAGCTCAGTGTCAGAGCAGAAAACTCCTCCATTCCCTGTTCTGGTGACACCCTGTCAAAACCAGCCTTTCCCAAAAGTAAAAACTCTTTCTGAAAAGCTGTTCCCTTGCTCCATTTGCTGCACAGCTCAGCCTTCTGGTCTGCAGGCAGCTCGGTGCCACAGCATCTCCAAAATCCACCTTTTCTTCCAGTCCCGAGTTTCAGTTCATTAATTAACATTTCCCAACACTCCTCCTGCTCACAGTCCTTCTCATCTGACCCACTCAAAAATTCTGGGATAAAAAAAATCTTATTTCTTTTCTGCTGTTTTGGCCATTTTAATTTCTTCTTCATTAATTCAAACACATCTTACACTTCTTTGTGCCCCTAAAGCTCACAGTCTAACCTTCCCACAGCTGCTGCCCTGACCCCCGTAGCTCTGCTTTCTTCTGCTCTTTGTTGGCATCTCATTCCTCTTTGTCCTCAACTCAGTCCCTGGGGCTTTTTTTGCTCCTTTCCTGGTTTAGACTTCTCCCATTCCACAATAGCTTCCCATGTGACAGAAATAAAATTCCCACGTCCTGAAAATCCACCTGTGTGAGATACAACTTCCACAAGCTTCTCCCCGTCATTGTGTTCACCTACAAAGTTCCTCCTGTGTGTCCTTCACTGTTAGATCTGAAATAATTTACAGCAGATCCAAAGTTTTCCTCTTTGTTCATCTGACTGCAAAGTGTGGTGAGGACCTGCTGTGCTGTGAGAAATAATTTGTTCTGACTGTAGGCTATGTTCAGTGATTATAATAAGTGATTTATTTCTTTGGAAGCATGCATTTTTCCAGGATGGAAACCTGGGATACTTTGAGGGATGGATGTGCCCATCTCCCTGCAGTGCTGATGACCTGAGACCAGATCTAGAACTTTCAGACAGCTGAAATGTCTTTTCCTTGCACCTCTATAGCAAGAGCCAGAGCTTTTGAAAGCTGCCAAGTTTATTTATTCCATAAAAATCAACTGTTGCAGTACATGAGAAGGTGCCACTCTCCTCCTGGAAGGATGAGAATTACACGTTAATTACCTGGTACAGGTGTGCATTTGAGGTTGGAATATCCTAAATAAATACAGGTCAGTCAGAGCTGTACTGCTGAAGCCTTTCAGGTGAAATCCCATGGGAAGTGCTGATGTGTGTGGGATCCCAGGTGAGATCACACAGCATGATGTGCCCTGTCCATCACACACACAGTTTAATTGTTGTAAAAGGTGCAAATTATGCACTGAAGATTATGAACAAGTTTCTAAAATAAAAACAACTCATCTAGGAATCTAAAATAGGGTGTAGGATATGTCTGCTCTGTTTTAAAGGTTCTTGCCTGTGACATTCCCTGTCACAGGTCAGCTTGGTTATCACTGTCACAACCACCCTCACCAAAACATGGATTCATCAAGCCTGAAGGTTTAAAAGTCTCCCTCATCCGTGATCACAGAATCCCAGAATAATCAAGGTGGGATGAGCCCTCCAGGATCACCCAGTGCCACCCCAGCCCCAGCAGCATCACCCCAAACCCTGTCCCCAAGGCCACATCCAGACTGCTCTGGGACAATCCCAGGGACTCCAAACCTCCCTGGGCAGCTCAGCCCAAGGCCTGACCACTCTGCCAGGGACATTTTCTGTCCCAATCTCCAACCTGAGCCTGCCCTGGTGCCATCTGAGGCCATTTCCTCTCATTCTTTCACTTGACACAGGCAGAAGAGCCCGACCCCCCCCCGGCTGTCCCCTCCTGGCAGGGACTTGTGCAGAGCCACAAGGGCCCCCTGAGCCTCCTTTGCTCCAGGCTCAGCCCCTTCCCAGCTCCCTCAGCCCCTGCTGGGGCTCCAGCCCCTTCCCAGCTCCCTTCCCTGCCCTGGACACGCTCCAGCCCCTCCAGGGCTCTCCTGCAGGAGCAGAACTGGACCCAGCCCTGAGGGACCCCAGCACAGAGGGACAATCCCTGCCCTGCTCCTGCTGGACACACAATTCCTCATCCAGCCCAGCTGCCAGGGCCTCCTGCCCACCTGGGCACCCCTGGGCTCGTGTCAGCAGCACCCCCAATGTTTTTATCTGTGCAATTCCAAAATCCTAAGGTGGGGCTGGGCTCTGTCTGCAGCAGCACTGACACAACCAGAGCTCACAGCCTGGAGCTGCACCCAGGGAAATCCAGGCTGGAGAGCAGGGAAAAGGTTTTTCCAGCAAGGGGGAGAAAGTTCTGGAATGTTCTGCCCAGGGAGGTGGTGGAGTGCCCATCCCTGGGGGTGTTTAACAAAGCCTGGAGGTGGCACTGGGTGCCAGGGCTCAGTTGGGCTGCTGGGGCTGGGCTGGACTCCATGGGCTTGGAGGTCTCTTCCAACCCAGGGATTCTGGGAATTCTGTGGAAATATGAACAACCCACATCCTACACCTCTGTCACTGCTGCTTCTTTCAGAGGTTCCCCTTTTCATGGTGGGATTTCAAATCTTCCTCTCCTTTTCACCATAGTTCACCTGACATTTATTTAGCAAGGTGAGAGCCAGTGATCAGTTGGTAAAGAGCAAAAAGCTAAACTAAAATTATTTGGTGGCAAAATTTTGGGGAAATTTCATAGACAAGGTCAGAAAAATCAGAAAAATTGTTTGTCTGGTTGCCATTTTCCTTGGGAAGTTAAAAATGAAATTAATATCATTTAACAAGGAAAATTTATTTATTCATTGGTTAAAATGTAAACCTCTATTTTATCCTATTTATTCTGGTTATTTTATTTAATTTGCATCTATTTTGTTATATGTTTTTGTCAGGCTGTGTAATTCTAGAGAGGAAAAGGGGAAATTTTGAAATTTCTCTTCATCAGTTCATGCTCTGAATATATCCTTTAAAGTCATCTAAGTAGGTGCATTATTATATATATTCCTTCCCTACAGCTTTATGGTAATATATTGAGCAGATAACCATTTTTATCATATATTCTCAGTGCACAAGTGCTAATTTTAGGTAAGTTCATGATGTGAAACCAGATTGACCCAACAGTGAAACCCCTCAGTTAAAACAATGGAGATTAATTAATCTGATCAGGTTGTACTATTGTCCCAGTCAAAATTGATTTTATTTTATGATTTTTCAGTCATGCCAAAGAGAAGGTGGCTCTCTGAGCACAGACCAATCCAGCTGAGGATCTCCATGAGAAAAACCAACCAGAAAGGAGCCAAATATGATTTTAGATGGGACCAGCCCTTGTCCCAGCACTTCACTTTCACCAGAGGCAGCAGAAGGTTTGCAGAAGGCTCTGCTGGAAGATGAAATTTGCCAAACCCCTTTCTCCCCAGTGGGTGTAAAGAACTGCAGAAGTCCCAAAACTCTGCAGATTTAACCCAGAACTGCAGGATTATCCCAAAAAATCCTCATCGGGTCTGAGCAATATTTGTCCAGTGAAGGGTGACAACACCTAAAGCTTCACTGCTGTCACATCTTGTTCCCTTTCTGCCTAGCCATGATCTCTGCCTTGCTGTGAACCCCAGGTGTGCTGGCCACACAAAGACAATTCCCAACCCTGGGCATCCAGGACAATTTCCTGCTGTTGGGAGGAGGCAGAGAGGCTCTGGGTTGTGATGGATCCACCTGCATTTCACAGCACAGACAGGCAGAGTGAGCAGGAGTTTCAGTTCATGCACAGCCAGTCCCAGGGAGCTGCTTCTCCCCTGCTGACTCCAGGAACATGCACATCATTTTTGCCAAATCCCTTTCCACATTAACACCAAAATCTTTACCCTATTACCACCAAGTTCTTTTCAATATTAACACCAAGCTCTTTGCCATATTAGCACCAAACTCTTCAAGCCCTTTACCACATTAACATTGAGTTATTTGCCATATTAACACCAAGTTATTTGCCACATTAACATCAAGTTCTTTACCATATTAACACCAAGTTCTTTGCCATATTAACTCCAAGCCCTTTGCCCTAATAACATCAAGTTCCTTGCCATGTTAACACCAAATTCTTTGCCACATTAACACCAATCTCTTTGCCATATTAACACTAAGCTTTTTACCATATTAACACCAAGCCTTTACCATATTAACATCAAGTTATTTGCCATACTAGCACCAAGTTATTTGCCACTTTAACATTAAGTTCTTTACCACATTATCATCAATTTCTTTACCATATTAACACCAAGCACTTTGTCATATGAACATCAAGTTCCTTGCCATATTAACACCAAACTCTTTACCATATTACCACCAAGCCCTTTACCATATTAATACCAAATTCTTTGCCACTTCATACCATATTAACATCAAGTTCTTTACTTTATTAACACCAAACTCTTCACCATATTAACACCAAACCCTTTACCATGTTAACACCAAATTCTTTGCCATATTAACCCCAAGCCTTCTGCCGTACTAACAAACACATCCAGACACACTGAATGCTGAAATGATGCTCAAGCCTGTAATAACTCACTCGAGTCATTCATGACTTCTCTCACCCCAAGGGGTTAAGGACAGCTCAGCTTTCAGATATTTAGCATTTAGTAAATTCCTTCCTGGTAAATTGACAAAGTTCATTTTAACTGTTTCATGCAATAATCTGTTATTTTTATAATTTTCATACACATATAAGGTCCCTCTAAAGGTAAAGACTTTTCCCTCTGTCAAGCAAAGAAACCAAAAAGGCATCACCCCAAAACCTGCCTTGTTTTTCCTTGAGGAAAAGTGAATCAAAATTTATTTCAAAATGCTCTGAGGTTCAGCATGTAAAACTAACATTTCTGTTTTTCTTGGTCCTTCCCAGCCTTGGTCTCCACCTGTTCCCAAAGAACACAACCTGCCTCTGTGAACGGTGTGTCTGAGGAGAGGGAAACGGGACAGGAGGCAGAAATGAATATTCCAGACAGCTTAAATGAAATCTGGATAAATCAATAAAAAAATTCAGCTGCAATTAGCAGCATTAGCTGTGGGCTAATGGCTTGTTTGCTTCATGGCATGAGGAGCCAGGATAAAAAAGAACTATTTGCTTTCATTTGAAATTCTATAAAAAGTAACAGACTGAATTATTGTATGTACATTGGAAGACTGAAGCCCAAGTCATCTGCTGCTGTTTTTGTCTCTAGGCCATGCCTCATTTACTGGGATGAAATTCCTGGGGAAGTTTTTGGTCTGGTCTACAACTCTGCTTTATAAAAGTGATGCCAGTTTGTTCTGTACAAGCAGCACCGTGTTACACTCCAGGTTTGCTTCCTCCCTCCTGTTAGCTGGTTATTAGGGAGTGCAGAGAGCATTGTGACATTTTACAAACAGGGAAATAAAGAAGACATTTCTTTAGCAGAAAATCTTCTCCTTCCCCTCAATTAAAAAAAAAAAATCACAAGAAAACACAGATTTGGTAGGTAAATACACAGGCACTGTGATCAGAAAGACCCTGGAAATGCCTCTAAATACAATATAGGATGGAACAAGGTGGGTTAAAAAGTGCTGTGGATACTCCTGGGTCACAAAGGAAAGCCAGCTTTGTTCCTCGTCACAACCAGCACCTCATGGAGAAAAGGAGATTTTACCTCTAACTCTCACTGCAGCACGATCCCAGTGTGAAAATAAAGAGGGGAGCAGTAGAAAAGGAGAGGGGAATTTGCACCACGGGCTTTGATTGTGATCATGAGGAGAAGCCAGAGCTGTAGCAAAAAAGTTGTGTGAAGACACAGGCAAAAGTTGGAAGACAATGCCTGAAGTTCTCCAACTCAGACATGTTTACATTCTCTACACCTTCCACAGAAAACTGACATTCTCTTTTCTTATACACAAAGGTAACAGGGACAGGAGAAAGTTCCAGGCAGGTTTTCTCACCATGCCAATGAAAATTGATTTCTGCACTGGAAAAAAGAGCAAGAGCTGGCTGAAAGTTCTGATTCCAGCAATCTAAACAGCACTTTGGTTTTCTACAGGGAAAAAATCCTGGCAGGCAAACAGTGACAAAAACAGGTTCAGCATCTGTCCCCCTCCCCACCATACACAAAACTCAGCCCCAAGCATTCAAACCCCCCATTCAGTGCTTTACATCAGTGGAAAGACCAAACCGTGACAGCTTTTGCTTAATTGCTGAGCTGCCTCTGTGTCAAAATCCAGAAAAAGGCACGATTTTATAAAAGCATTTTTTCTCTTACACACAGTTTCTAAATCCTTAAACTACCAAAATATAGGAAAAAAAATAGGAAAAGCACCTACTCCTTAGCTTCCAGCTCCACACAGCTCCCAAAGCACTGCTAAGCATGTATGGATTTTTGACAAATACCTCTTACCTGTAAAAGAGCAATGTTCAGATTCCTTACTAGATGTTATCGTCATGACAAGTCAAACAATCTTTTTTATAGAAGGTTGGGCTGCTTTTCAATAAAGCATGTGTGCATTTAAAGAAAAAAACCAAAAATCCAGCACAAAACAAACCCCTCAGAGAGTCTCCCTTCCCTCGCTGTCAGTCAAAAACAAGTTGAAATAAGCCTGAGTTGGAATTACCTGAATAAAGAAACTGGAGAGAGGGAGGGAGGAGAGGGAGGGAGGGAGAAAGAGAGGAAAAAAAAAAAAAAAAAATAGAAAAAGAGTCCGAGAGGAGACTCAGTGATGTCAGCAGTGTGTGCTAAGGAAATCTACAGCTGAGCCCAGCAAACTTTATAACTGCACAGCTCTCAACACCCAGCTACGTGGTAAGCAAATACCTGCTGCAGAGGAAACTGATTTGCTTCTAAAGAAGTCAGTTAATCTTTGAAGAAACTTCAGCCAGGCTGATCAAAGTCCCTGAAAGGCCTTATTTCCTAAATAAATAAGGTTATGAGTGGTTGTATAATGCTCAGAAAAGAGGAAGAAGGATAAAAAGTCAACATTATCGATTACCCCTTTCCTGCTGGCAAAAGGGAGATTGAAACTCATCTGAAATCAATTCAGGTTATGGTTGTCACACACTGAGCTGCAGCAGCTGGAATCCCTGACCACCAAATTTTCCAATGTGGTTATCCAAAAACTCCTTTCCTTTGGTGACTCTTTCTGGGTTTGCCTGGGTGCTTTGGTCTCCCAGCTGCAGAGAGCACAGGCAGGGATGATTTGAGCAGGATGGAGATTTGAGCAGGATACTGGAATTTGATGGGATTCCCTGCAAACAGCAGCAGGGAAAGGGAAGATGCTGCAGCACTAGAAAGATTGATGTGATGCCCTTGGATCTGTAATTCTGATGCCCTTATGCTGTAATTCCTGGGAATTCCAAATCCCAGCAAGCTGCTCCAGGACAGGAGAGCTCAGCATCACCTGCAGGCACATCCCCCAGTGCCTGGATAACTTCCTTCCCTTCCCCTTGGGAGAAGGAGCACATCAAACATTGGGATGAGTCCTTCACCAACCAAACCCATCCCACCCCAAATTCCCAGGGAGCACACCAGCCAGAGCCAAATCCCTGCTAAAGGGGGATCTAAATGCCATTAACAGATATTAATAATGCCATGCTATGTGACCAGAGGAAAGCAGGAGCTGGAATTCTGCTGTCAAGTGCAGCATGCAGGCAGTGCCAGTAGGCAGCAGCTGTTTTGCATTTAAAAGGGCAACACTTAGAGGTGATTTTTTTTTTCCATTTTTCCAGAGACTAAAGAATTTCACACGACTTGGATTGTTCCCCGAATCCATGAACCTGTTGCACTGGTGTCTCTCTATATTTACCATGAGGGAGATGGCAACAGCTATAAATATATTTATATTTATATATAAAAATGCCTGTGAAGGTCTTTTTCTGCTTTCAGATGAGCTGTTCTGTTTGCAGAGCTTCATCATGAAGCACCTACACCAGGATTTCTCTTTCACTACCCAGTTAAATTATGTTTAGCTGGGATTATACATTATTAAAAATTCCCAATTAAGCCTTTCCCCTTCTTTCTTCTGGGTAAAGTTTGACAAACTGCCCTAATCCTAAATGAATGATGTGCTATTCCCACGCATCCCCCAAATCAGGATTTTTGGAACATGGTGACCATGAAATCCACTGTAGTGTGAGGGGCTTGTGGAATATCACAGTATGAGGATATGTTTTGAAAGATGCACAGCTCTTCAGTTTTTAAGCTTTGTGTGTATGATTTAAAAATGCAATACCTTTCTTTGCAGTTTTCCACCTTAAACAAGTGTCACTTGTCCCCACAAGCTCTGGGGCTGTTCCCACACAGCTGCTGAGGTGGGCCAGAAGGAGAAGTTAATTTATCAGTTCATACCCTCCAAAATGCATAAATTCACTTTTTTTTGATTCAGATTTACCTTCAGATTCACCAGGGCTCATAAATCTCTTTGCTTGCAGCAACCAAATGTGAGTTAAAAAGTGTGGGCTAGAGATGTTGAAATACTGATCCAAACTTCAGCACTCAGTAAAGGTGAGCAGGAAACCCCTTGGTGATAAGAGGCTTGCTCAGGGCATTTTCAGATTTTATGTTGGCTCTGGATGAAGTTAAGTAAGGAAAAGAAACAATAAAACTGGATTCCTGGCAGAAAAGTTAGCCCTACTCATCAAAACTGCACCTGCAACTTGATCTAAAAATCAGTTATTTTACTGAAAAAGTGCTTTGGGCTTCTCATGAGGAACATGATCCAGCTCAGAAGAATGTGTGCAGTGTGAAAGGGGAAAAGGCACAGCCACTTTTCAAGCCTTATCTCTTTTTTTTCTGCTCCTAGGAATCCCCAAATCATGAGTTAAAAATCAGACCCAGGATATAAAGAAACTGGCATTGTTATAAAAACCAGAGAAATGGTTTTTGCCCAAAACAAGTTCAGGATGTCTTGAGCAGGCAGAGGTGTCACCTGAGAACTGCTAAACACCTATTTGTGCTTTTACACAACTAAATCCATGTGTAAAGCTGAGCCTTGTCTTGGTAAAGACAGATATTTGTGCTTTATGTACTCTGTGTTTTCTTCAATTATTTGAAGGCAGTCCTCTAGTTTCTGTATTTTTCCCATGTGCTTTAGAGTATTCATCTCTTCATCAAACCACTCACCTGATTCTTACTGATGAACTTCTTGATAAAAACAGAATTAACAGGGTTAAAATTCATAATGGAGATTCCCATGAAATAAAGGTAAAACACTGGACCTGAAGGTGCTGCAGGAAATGCAATTCAGGGAATTGCAGAAGGATTTGGGTTAAGGATCATCCCATCCCACCCCTGCCATGGCAGGGACACCTCCCACTGTGCCAGGCTGCTCCAGCCCCAGTGTCCAACCTGGCCTTGGGCACTGCCAGGGATCCAGGGATGGAATTCCATCCCAGCCCTGCCCACCCTGCCAGGGAACAATTCCTCATTGCCAAGATCCCAGCCAGCCCTGCCCTCTGGCACTGGGAGCCATTCCCTGGCTGCTGTCCCTGCATCCCCTGGGAATTGTCTCTCTCCAGCTTTCCTGGGGCTCCTCCAGGCCCTGCAAGGCCACCCTGAGCTCAGCCCAAAGCTTCTCCTGTGCAGGTGAGCAATGCCAGCTGTGCCAGCCTTTCCTCCCAGCAGAGCTGCTCCAGCCCTCTGCCCATCCTGGAGCCTCCTCTGGGCTCTCTGCAGCAGCTCCAGCTCCTCCAGGGCTCGGCCTGTGGACACCAATGGGGACAGGAATCTTCACACTCCAAAAAACCAGACACCACACTCTCCCCACGTACATGTGCTCTCAGCATGCTCAACACACGTTTTTCCACCTTTTTCTTTTGTCACATCTTTGTTGACATTGCAGCAGTGGCCACCCTGAGGAATTCCCAGCCCATTTTCCCAGCCTGCTCCAGGTTAACGCCATGGTTGGAGTACAAACCCTCCACAATATGCTCTTTGAATTATCAGAGGTTGTGGCTGACACTGCTGCTCCTGGGGGAGATTTGTGCACATGGAAAGCACATAATTGGAACAGGATTTTATTCTGCTTGATGAGCTTCACACAGAAGGATCTGGCTGAGGAGAGCCCAGCTCTGTTCTCAATGAAGCGAGCGGTGACCTCTGTGGAAACATTGTCAGCACAGCTTTCCAAAACTTCATCCCAACAAGTTTGGACGTGAGAAGGCTGCAGTTGCTGAGATGTGTCTTATCTGCTCACATTAGGTGGTGGTGGTTGTTCTCCATCCAGCTGGCTCAGGGTTTCAGACCCCCAGCTCCACTGCTGTCCTGTGAGAGATGGAAGGGCTTTGACAGCTTCCAAATTTAAGTTTCTGCCCAGAATTTTTGCTTCTTGATGACAGAAATACTGGCATGTTGCCACCCAAGATAGCAAAAGGATCTCCAGGTAGCAGAAGGCTCTGGAGGAAAAACAGCCTCCTGAGAAAAGTCACTCATTCCCAGGCACATTTGGCTGTCTTCTCCCTGGCTGTGGAAATGGGCAACTTCTGGATTTGGTTCTTGCCCAGAGACGGAGAAGATTCACAAGCAGGAATTCAAATCCAAGCTGGCTTTCCACACCAGAGTGAAAATGACAACGGGCTTCAGATCCAAGAGGGATTTTAATTTCCCCTCCCCTGCCAATCTGGTCAAAATGTCCAAAGCAGCAGAACTTCACCTCAGATTCCTGGAACTGGTCCTCACATCTTTGCTTTGTGACACTCTGTGGTGGGTGCATGCTCGGTTTGCCACATCATGAGCCAGCAGGATGCATGAACATCCCCACGGGGACGTTCTGCTCACATCACTGGGAGCTTTCCTGCAGCACTTCCAAGAGCAGACAAGTCTCCAGGTCCCTCAGGTCATAGCTGTAACATGAGGTTGGATTTGTTGCTGTAGGGTTGGATCCACGCTCAAGGAAAACTACGCTCTGCAAGACATAACCCTCAGTATTGTTCTCAGCTGCAAGCAGGGTGTCTGGCCCAAGCAATGACCCAGGGTTATGGTCTAGAAGAGCTGCTCCAGGGGATGATGGAGAGGCAGGGCTGGAAGAATCCACTTTGAGAGCCACTGGCCACAAGAAACAGAGGCAGCTTTGCCTGGTCTGTCATTTTCCTCCCCGTGACCCACGGTGGTCTCTCTCTTGGGTGTTCTGTGGTTTCTCCTCAAGTGTGAATTTCCCTAGTTAATAGCTGCCCTAGATGACCAGGAATCCTTCTGGGAACTGCTGGAAAACCCCAGCTCCTCAACCACTGGATGCCTCCTGTTGATGTGACACAACGAGCATTCCTCAGCCAAAGAGAAACTTGCATCTTCAATTTCATGAATCTTCAGTAGCACCCTTTGGAGGACAGCAGTGGGAAGGGAGATCTCTCCTGATCAGATTTCAGTTTGTTTGGCTCACTAAATCTGCAAAGTCCACTCTGCATCCTCCAACCATGGGGTCACAATCTCTTAATTCTCTAATTCTCTAATTCAAGCCCAATTCTCAGCAGTGTCCAGCAAGCAGATCAGGTTTTTTCCTTACCTTTAAAACTTCAGGGATGTTTTAATGGAGCTTTGCTTTGGAATAATTTGAGAAATAATGGTTTATTTTATTTGGAAACTTCTTTTCATGAGCACCAATAAGAGCCTTGCAAAAATACCTTTTTGGAACTTTCTTTACTGCATTTCTTTGAGCTGTGGCTATTTGGGACTAATCTGTGGCATTGCTGCTACTGGTTTCAGATAGCCAGACTAGATGGCCTCTCAGGAAACAGCAGTAAAAAGGCAGAGCAAATTAAATGAGTACCTTTGTGCATTTTTAAACACGTCTTCCTGGAAAAATAACTTCTGGCTTAAACGAAAGGAACTGCAGTGTGTACTTTTGCCAAACTTTATCCAAGAGGATTAAGAAGTGAGCCTACAGACAACTCCTGAGGTTGACAGAGCATAGAACACTACAGAAAGTGCACAAAAAGAGGGTGATAAAGGGAAGGGCACAGAGTTTTCAGTACAGGGTGTGTGAACAAAGACTGTCCTGAAGTTTGCTATCACCAACAGAGATCATGGCACAAGAGATATGGAAAGTGATCTTCCAAACACCAAGGGCAAACATTTGTCCAGACAGGGCTGAAAAGGCTCAACTTCAAGATCAGATTTTTGTAGGAAGCAGAGTTGTCATCGTTGATCTGCAGAACTCAGCTTTGAGAGGAAGCAAAATCCAACCCATGATATGAGAGGGGAAGCAAGCGATGGCTCCATGACAGGAAGGTGGACAGGGGTGCTGGCTGCACCCATTGTCACCAGGATTGCACCACAGTTTCCATCACAACCTCCTATTTTCATGTGCCATGAGCATTGCAAAATGCTGACCTTTGGGGCTGCATTTTTCCATGCTTGCTCTCTGCCCCAAAGGTGAATTCTTTCAGAAATTCTAAGCAGAATCTTTTCAGGGACCATGGCTATTATTTTTGGCTGTTGCCAGGGCGGCTTGCCTGGGGCAGATCAAATAACAACTGGTTTGTTCCTCTGAGCTACAATAAATCCCACCATCCATCATGTGAAGGAGAAAATTAAAGGCATGAAAAACACATCACAGCTCTCCCAATTTTAATGTTTGCAAGAACTGTTTAGGCTTGCAAATGGCAGCAGGTGAAGAAAAGAGAGATTTAACTGGGAGATACCGCCCTGAAGAAGAGTCTCCTTTAATGACAATTAACTCCACAGCGTTTACATCAGGAATTGGTTTCAGGGACAACTATTGAAAAGTGGTGTTAAATACAATCTTCAAGATACCAGGAGAGGAGGCTGGGTCTGTTTTATCCCTCTGAGTGTTTCTAACATGGGACACTTGCTTTTCTCAAGCAGTTAATTAAGAAATGAAGGGTTGCACATTCCCATCTATTGCCACAGGCTGGGTTAGTCAGTGTCAAGGGCAGTAAATATTCTCCTTTTCTCAAAAGCAGAACCTTAAACATGGATATAGTGGCTGACCTACAGGTACTTATGGTTGAAAATACTCTCTAGGGGCTTTACAGACCACAGCCAATGCATTAGGATTGAGATGCTGAGCAGCACTCAAAGCCACAAACAACCCCAGAACAAAACCCCACGTCTGCTGTTAGGAAATCACACCCAGGTGGCCTCATATACCCCCACACATTCTCCTGATTTTATCATCCACAGAAAATATGTCTGAAAGTTACTGTACAGACAGGAAAAGCCAGTCTCCCTACAGGCCCCAATAAAGACCAGAGCTGTCCAAAGGTCTCTGGGAGTACAAATGGATTTGTTCCAGTGGGTCTGGCCTGTGAGGCTGCTCCAGACTACAGCTTCATCTGGGGACACGTGCTCCAGCAGGGCCATCCCAGGGCACAGGGCACAGGGCTGGGTCCGGGTGGCTCTGGAATGTCCCAGGGAGGAGCCCCCAGAGCCCCTCTGGTCCCTGCTCAGGGCTGGGCACTGCCCAGGGCAGAAGTTGTGCCTCCTGGGCAGGGGAATTGCTGGGCTCAGCCCCTGCCCGTGGCTCTGGGGCCATGGCTGGGCCTGGAGCAGAGCCTGGGCTGCTCTGAGCTCTGCACACAGGGACAGACACAGGGACAGACACAGGGACAGACACAGGGACAGACCAGGACAGACAGGACAGCACAGGGACAGAACAGGCAGACAGGGACAGCCAGGGACAGACACAGGGACAGACACAGGACAGGGGGACAGACACAGGGACAGACACAGGGACAGACAGGACGACAGGGACCAGGACGACAGGGACAGACAGGGACAGACCAGGGACACAGACAGGGACAGACCAGGACAGACAGGGACAGACACAGGACAGCACAGCACAGACCTAGGGACAGATACAGGACAGACAGGACACAGGGACAGCACAGCCGACGACAGGACAGCAGGCACAGACACAGGGACAGACAGGACAGACACAGGGACAGACCCAGGGCCAGGCAGGGCTGAGGCCCCTCTCCCTGGGCTCCTCTCCAGCTGAGCAGCCCCAGCTCCCTCAGCCTTCCCTGGGCACGGAGCTGCTCCAGGCCCTTGCTCAGCTCCAGGAGCTCCTGGCCCTGCTGTGCTGAGGAGCCAGAGCTGGGCACAGCAGCCAGAGGTGCCCCAGGGCTGGGCACAGGGGCAGGGTCAGCCCTGACCTGCTGGCAGTGCCCATCCCAGTGCACCCCAGGATCCCATTAACCCTTCCTGCCCCCAGGACGCTCTGCTGGCCCAGGGACAGCTCGGTGTCCCTCAGGACCCCAGATCCTTCTCCTCAGAGTTCCCTTCCCGCATTTTTCTTTCCAAATGATTGTATTTTACAGCCAGTACTGTTCCAACTTCAGCATTTAAGTGCCTGATAATCTTACATGTACTGACTATACCATTCAGCCCACCAAAACACACTGCTCATGCTCTGTCCTGATACATTCATATTTGACATGAAATATAACACTTTAATGCCACACTTTTAACCTCAAGCACCACAAAATGCCTGGATAAGACAAAGCTTACAGGGTTCACATAACAATCTGCTTGTTTTATAACTTCCTTTTTCTAGCTGCAGCTAATGCACCCCATGCCAATTATTGCTAAATAATTCCTCCAGGTTTGTTTGCAACCTAAGAATGTCTGGCAGATCTGCAATTGCACCTGCATGTGAACCTTAACATCAGACTTGCAGTGACTTTGCTCTGTAATACATCCAGCTTTTATAGAAACCAAAAGGATGATGGTGAAATCAGACTGGTTTGCCATTCACTAAATTTAGGAATTTTTGAATATGTGAAGCAATTGCTAAACCCCATGTTTAGCAATTGCTAAACCCTCACAGCTCTGTGGTGGAAGAGTTCAAGCAGAGCTTTCATCAGTGCACTAAACAGCTTCAAACTGAAGGACAGTAGGTTTAGATGGGATCTTGGCAATGAGGAATTGTTCCCTGGCAGGGTGAGCAGGGGCTGGGATGGAATTCCCAGAGCAGCTGGGGCTGCCCCTGGATCCCTGGCAGTGCCCAAGGCCAGGTTGGACACTGGGGCTGGAGCAGCCTGGCACCGTGGGAGGTGTCCCTGCCATGGCAGGGGTGGCACTGGGTGATTTTTAAGGTCCTTTCCAACCCCAACCAGTCTACAATTCCATGCTTTTCCCTGTTTTTCTTCTGCTTCCCACAGCATATCTCAGCTGAATCACTGACAATGGACTCAGGGGGAGTGCCTGCACTCTCCACACTTTTCCATGTATTCCCTGGCTTCTGAAACCTCGGCCACTGCAACATTCCCTGGTTTGAACCACTCTGTCTCTTCCCCCTGTTCTGGGTCTTGAGTGCAGCCTGTTGACAATTGATTTCATCAGGACAATGAATTATACCTCTGGATTGCTTGGAATGACAGGAACTCTTTTCCTCAGGGTTCATTCCACTGTTTTCTTTACTCAGCTACCTCCACTTGCTCCAGTACACCTTTTCAGATGTTTGTGTCCCTCAAAGGCCAGCTGTGCTATTTATCCCTTCTTGGAGGACCTCTCCTTTTAACTCCTTCTTGGAGCAGAGTTATCTGCTGGAGGAACTGAGCCCTTTCAAACCTGTCCACAGTGTTTGCATTGCAGGGAGGAACTGCAATCTCCTAAAGCTGGCTAAGGCAGGCTTCAAAATACTTCTTCCATATTTACTTCACCTTTGGGCTATGTGTTCACCACTTTTTTTTTTTTTTTTCCCCTCTAATTGTTGGTATTATTGGCCCAACTGCATTTCCAGAGGAGTTAACCCTCAGGACACTGCTCTGCACTTTGCTTTCCTGATCTTCCCTCAGATCTCTCCCTGCTTTGTCCAGCCTCAGAGTGACTTTCTCAGTGCTCTGCAAGATACTTTTACTTCTTTTGTTTCCCTTCAGCCCTGGCTTGTTTACATTTTCCTCATATTGCCTTGTTTTATTGCTCATCTAGACCATCATTAACTATGTGTACTTTTCAATAACTTCCTTCACTTGGTTTTTTATCACTTCCTTGAATATATCCCAGCAGATCTGCAGGGAGATTTCTTCATCCTTGCCAACCAGTGGCCTGAAAGTCACCCAAAGCCACCCTGGAGGACTGGCAGGAGCTGTCCCTTAGCACAGCCCTGCTTGGGCACAGGAGGTTTGAGGTGTTTTACAGGTGAATCAAAGCAGGAAAATCCTCAACTGTGACCAAAGCCAAAAGATTTCCAGTGAATGTCATGGATAGATTCTACTGAGCCAGCTGAGGCGGGGGATGACAAGTCAGAAAGCCACACAGGTGAGTGTGTCTCAAAAGCATCCAAAATTCCCACCTGGTTTTGGACATCAAGAGGGCAACACCTGGTCCTGGCCACACCATGAGCCCTGATGTGACTTTTCCTCCCTGCTGCCCAAAAAGGCACCCCCAGTTCAGAAGAACTCACTGAGCCACACTGAATTTTTTCTCTGGAGCTTGGCCATCGGGCCCAGGCCATGGAAAGGGCTCTGAATTTCCAATAAGTTGAACCTCCAGGAATCTGGAGCTATCAAAACTGTGTGAGACAATTTCATTCCAGCTTTGGCAAGGCAGAGTTTGGACACAGCACATTACAAGATGTCCTGCCAGTTCTGGGTCTGGGAGCAGACTCCAAAGCAGGTGAATCCTTCCTTAACTAGAGTTCTACAGCAAGGAAAATGTTTCACAGAACTCAAGCAAAGATGAAACCAGCTGGCTGATGGAGAGGGCTAAGAGAAGTGGTCCTCTCTGAAGAGCTGCCAGCAGTTTCTGAAATGAAGGTCAATTAAATTAAAATAATTGCAGTTTATATCTGCATGAGATTGGGCACCTGTGTGTAAATACAACCTGAATTTGTAGCCCCACACTGGTACTCGGTGGCAAATATGTGCACACAGAACAGAGGCACTTTCTAGAAGGCAGGTTTCACACATTCCTTGGCAGACTGGATCACTTTCACCTCCTGTGATCCCAGACATCCCAGTGGTGTTGGAGAAGGAAAATGTCCTTTGCTTCTCTTGGATTTCTGGAACAACCTCACACAGATTCCCATTTCTGTATCTCTGTTCCTGACACATTTGCCAATCAAAGTACCTCTCTATCTCCCTCACTCTTCTTATCTCAAGGGCTTTGTTACAAAGTAAAGGAAGCTGGGTTGGATGGTGTTGCCAAGCTTTGAAAAGCTTCTGTAAAACTCTACATTTTCCTATAGTGCTGCAAAGCCCATATTTACCTAATAGACTGTCCAGAGTCCAAAGGAGCTTCTACAAAATTTCTGGTAAAGAGTATTTGTTTTAAGAATTGATATGCATGCCAAAAACAATGTACTGCATTTATCAGCCTGGAACTGTTACAATCTTTTCAGCAAATAATATCCCAGTTTCTGAAAAAGCCTAAAATGTGTAGCTAATCCAATTGTGTCACCTCTCATTTCCTTCAAAGAGGGGGGGAAAAGGCAAAGCTAAGCCTGAAATTCTGGTTTGAATTAACTGCCACTTTATCTCTAAGTGACCTCTTTGTGCAAAGCTATTACTGCAAACACAGTCTCTGAATCATTCAGTCCTCTCCAAGCCTCAAACACAGAGCTACAAGGTAGTTAATGCTATCAGCACTATCATCTTGCATTTGTGCAGGGCTTCTCATCCAAAATATTCCAGCTCCTGGCAGGCTGATCCTTTCCCTGGGTGGGCTCCTCATGTGGGTGCTGCATTCAGCGTTGAAAAGGGGAAGGGGGCAGGAGGGGGATTTTACACTTTAATTCCAGTGCCACTGTTAAAGAAAATAACCTTCCATAAGGTGCAAACCAGCAACCAGAGCTCTGCAGTGCCACACAGCCATGGAGAGAAGGAAATGAAGAATATCCCAGGCATTCTTCTCACATCCTCTCAGCTATCTCTGGTGGCATGGAGGGACATAAGTGTTAGGAAGGTTCAGACCCTCTGAGAGAAAGCAGGTATTTAAACAGAGAGCATTGGTTATTCAAGTTATGATGGAGCCCTGCTTCTAACCAGGACAATCTAGTGTGGTAAAAGCTTTAATTGGGATGATTAAAAACCCACTTAATTTTCTTCATTGGAATAAAGGCGCTTTAAACTCATTCCACTATTCCTTGTGGCCAGCCATGCCAGCCCATCACTGTCTGCCCACTCTGCCATGCACCCACCCAAAATACCTTTTTTTTTCCATTTATTCCTGGTCCTTCCTCAGCAGCCAGGGGCTCTTCTTCCCGATGGCACCTCCTGAGGGTGTTGGCAGGCAGCTGCTGAGGGTTGGGAAGTTCATCTCACCCCTGTCCTGCCCTGCTGCTTCCTGGGGCTCTGTCCTTCCTTCCAGCCCTGCCTGCTCCTGCAGCTCCCTCACTCCCAGCTGCTGGAGCAGGTTGAGGTGGTGAGCCCAAGGGCTGGAGAGCAAAAGAAGAAAGAAGAGAATTTTATACTTTGGTATTTTGGAAGCTGGAATCCAGGAAGAAGCTTAAGAACGTGACTGGAGGCCAAAATGTTTGGCTCTCCAGTTACAGAGCGGAGAGGGGCAGGTTTATTCCTATTGCAACACTGTGGCCCGTGTCCTGCAGGAATTTTCCAACATCATGGATGTGTGGTGGGCTCAGAGCAACCTCTCCTTCACTCCTCTGCTTCCTGCAGCTCTGTGGGAGGAAGGTGATAACAGAGGGATCAGCAGCACTGCAAGAAAACTGTCTGAGGAATGGAGCTGTGGATGGAGGACATGGGAATTATTCTTGGGACATCCTGAGTTTACAACTTCTCCTGCCACTGTCCTCCACAACTGTCCTTCCATGCCCTCATTCCAGCAGAATCATCCTGTCCAACTGTTAATTTGGCTGCTATTTCATTTATTCCAGCTGCTGAGTTCGAGAAAGGAAATTTTTAAAAAGCAGCATCTCACTGAAAACAGATGCTGTCTCTGTACTAAGCAGAAAAATTAAAGCATAAAGCATGGCTTGTTTACAGTGCTGATTCTTTGTAAAGTTTTGCTGGTTTTATCTTTGATATTAAAATTCCAAGTATATTATATCACTTTATTTTTGATGCATCTGGATTAGGGAAATCGCCCATTGGCATTTTTCAGGAATACTGTACATTAAATGGACTAACAATTTACCACAGAAATGATAGCACACAGAAAAAATAAAAAAAACTAAGCTCAGCTTTTACTCCTACAGAACAGACACAACTTTTCTGGCCTCCATTTCTCCACACTCACACTTCTGTGTAATTTTTCTCTATATCCAACATGCACAAATTAGATATACTGGACTAAATCACAGACCTACAGCACAGATCTGTGTGTGCACAGCTACAAGGAGAGATCACAGGGATGCAACTGCAAGGAGGGATCACAGAATCCCAGAATCACTGAGGTGGGAAGAGCCCTCCAGGACCATCCAGCCCCAGCAGCATCACCCCAAACCCTGTCCCCAAGGCCACATCCAGACTGTTCCTGAGCACTCCCACAGACAGGGACTCCAAACCTCCCTGGGCAGTGCATTTCAATGCCTGGCTACTCTTGCAGAGAATTTTTTTTCTCATATCTAATCTGAGCCTCCACTGGTGCAACTTGAGGCCATTTCCTCTCATTCTTTCACTTGACACAGGCAGAAGAGCCCGACCCCCCCGGCTGTCCCCTCCTGGCAGGGACTTGTGCAGAGCCACAAGGGCCCCCTGAGCCTCCTTTGCTCCAGGCTCAGCCCCTGCCCAGCTCCCTCAGGAATTCTCCAGCCCCTTCCCAGCTCCCTTCCCTGCCCTGGACACGCTCCAGCCCCTCCAGGGCTCTCCTGCAGGAGCAGAACTGGACCCAGCCCTCGAGGGGCTCTCAGAGCCAGCACAGAGGGACAATCCCTGCCCTGCTCCTGCTGGACACACAATTCCTCATCCAGCCCAGCTGCCAGGGGCCTCCTTGGCCACATGGACTAGAGCTGAGCCAGCTCTCTCTCTGTATCAGAGCTCACTGGCTCCCAGTGATGTTTTTGCTCTTTGCTTGGAAGAATTCAGACAAAAACATTTGTTTTAGTACAGTGCAACAGGCAAACTTGAGCCCACATCCTCTGAGGTGAAAACTGATCTTTTGTTGAAATCACCTTATCAGTGTTTATGGTTCAAGGAGAATACAACAACGCACATTGTCCAATGACCTTGGACTTGGAAAACTCAAATGAGAAGTGCCTGTGATTTTCAGGTGTCAAAGTTAACCAAGGGATGGTCTTTTCAACTTCCTTGATCTATTGAAGCTGTCTTCTCTTAGGAAAGACAGGCAGAGAGTTTGTGGTCTGCCAGAGCCAGCAGGATTTAGAATTTCTTAGAGTTTCAGGATTTTGTGCCTCAAATTATATTAAACTAAAATTGTACATGGAAAAGTATCAATGTCTGTGTTGATGCATGCTGATTTTCAGCTCAGGAATACAAAAAAAAGAAAATTACAGCAAAAATGGTTTGGCAGCAAATCCATCTTCAAACGTGGTTAGGGAGATGTGATGAGGAAACAGCTATGGTCAAAGTCAGGGCATGACAAGTGCAGAATTTCATGTTCTGTGTGTTTATATAGATTTTCATCTCCTTCTCCAGATACCCTGGCTATCACTCCATCTGGGGGTCACTCCAGTTTGGGCTGGTGCAGGGCTTTGGGGATGGGGTGGTGGCAGATGCTCACAGCACAGCCTAGACCCAGCACTGCTCCTCGTGGTCTGGTTTGTTTTTCTGCACAGCACTGAGATGGCTCAGTCATTTTACCTGATTTCTCTGCAAACTGAGATGTGAAAAGCAGAGTCTCTCACTTTTCTCCCCCCCACAAATTGGGGCAAGATTTACCTTTGCAGCGTTCTCCTTGGAAAACTTGCCAAATTGTTCCCTGAGCAGGACATTTGGCAGGTTTCAATTTCCATGTGGGCACCTGGTTTCCAGTGTGCTGCACAACTCTGAGATCATGATAAAGAATTCAGAAAGGCCTCCACAAGAATATTCTTGTATGCTCTCTGGTAATCCAGGGGTAAAGAAACAGGGGAAAGTAGGAAGCCCTGATCTTTTGGGTTCCTCTGGGAAAAATCACCAAAAATCTGGAAGTAGATCTTTTACTGCAGCCTCACAAACTGCTGTGGCCTGACTGGAGATGTCAGGGCTTCCTACTTGGTCCTCTTCCTTCACCCCTGGTTTATGGACAACTTGCAAGGATGTGCTTGTGGGGGCATCCAAAATTTAACCCTTGGGAGCACAGGAACTCAGGAGAATCCTTCAGCAGATTCCTTTTACCACATCCTCTGTTTATGGGAACTAGGCCAGGCTTTTGCAGTGGTACCCATGGTTTATATGAGCTCTCAGCTGATTTATATTCTCCCCCAGAAAATGGGATCCTGAATGGCTCTCTGAGGCACAGCAGGATCTCCCTAGGAGGGATTCCAGACCAGGCAGAAGCAGGACTGTGAGGCTGAGCTGTTCCAAACTGACTGGATTTACAAGCCCAGCTGAGATTATACATCACCAAACCAGTGTTTGCTTCACTTAAAAAAATTACTTCTCTGCTTGATTCACACTGAGGAAGGGAAATGAATTGCCACAAAAATGATTTCCTGAAGTTTCCTTTCAATGGTCTGACTTGTGAGTGTTTAATGAGGCTTGGCTGATCAATACGGATTTTCCTTGTGGAGAAATTAATTCTTTCCTATTTGTATTGGAACAACTGGCACTGCATTTCCCATAGATCACTTGGATATAAAATCAATTATTTAGTCCACTCCTGTAGGAAATAAAACTTTTTATTTGCTTGTGTTCTCTTTGTCACTGTATCAGAGCAATTGTTTTCAGCTAAAAGTGCACTTAATGAGGCTGTAAAGACTCTGACAGATCCATTAACTGCCGGGGTTGTTATAAAGTCCCTTTTTCTGCTTCTTGTGAAAGCCAAAACTCAGTCCCAGTGTGGCATCCCAGCAGGCAAACTCAAGAAGCCAAAGAAGACTTCAGTGAAACCATGAAATCTTGTATTTTTACTGATCAAAAACCACACCATGCGTTCCAAAGCGAAAAAACACTACTCAGATTTTCTATAAAACCTCGTGCCAGTGGTGAACCTTGTGACTGAAAGCACATGACAAAGCACTGCTGATATCACCCGGGTCAGGATTCAGCACTCATTTGCCAGCAAACCTTCGATCTTCAAGCACAAAGTTGTCTGTGATGTGAAGGGAACCACTTTGGTATTAAATCCTTGGTTCAAGTACCTCATCTTCCACAATGTTTAACGCCTCATTACGACTCTGATTATGTATGAACTGTGTTCTGGCTACTTTTTGACCATTCCTGGTGAGAAAAAAATCTTAAAAATGTACTTAGGGTCAGTTGTTTTGTAATCACAGGGTAAATTCCTACCCCTGAGTAATTGCCCTCAGAGTTCCTGCATCCTCCTGCAGCATCTGGAGGTCCAGAGGTTAACTGAGGGTCCAAGGAGCTCCTTAGAGGTGCAAGGGGACAATTCCTTCTTGGTGGCCGTGGCCATGGCACTGCTGGGCACAGGATGCTGCTTCAAGCCTTTCTCTCAGGATAAGCAAGCACCAGGCAAGGGAACTGAGGAATTCCATCACCAGTTGGCTTGGTTTGAAAAGCCAGGTGTCTGCTAAGGAAGGCAGGAGCCTCCCCTGAAATGGGAAACCTGAACCCCCTCCCTCTGAATTATTATAATTTTGAAATTAAGGGGCTCTCAGGTAAAGATATGGGAGTAGGAGTAACAGTTCTTTACTGGGAAAATTAAAAATACAAATGCAATAGTTCAAACAAACAAAACAAAACAAAACAAAACAAAACAAAAAAACCAAAACAAAACAACCAAAAAAAACCACTGCCAGAGTCAGAGCATGCCCTGTCCCCTGTGGCTCAGGCTGGTGGCACAGTCCCATCCCAGGGGGCTCAGGGTGGTGGCACAGTCCCATCCCAGGGGGGCTCAGGGTGGTGGCACAGTCCCATCCCAGGAGGTCTCAGGCTGGTGGCACAGTCCCATCCCAGGGGGGCTCAGGGTGGTGGCACAGTCCCATCCCAGGGGGGCTCAGGGTGGTGGCACAGTCCCATCCCAGGGGGGGCTCAGGTGGTGGCACAGTCCCATCCAGGGGTCTCAGGTGGTGGCACAGTCCCATCCCAGGGGGGCTCAGGGTGGTGGCACAGTCCCATCCAGGGGGGCTCAGGCTGGTGGCACAGTCCATCCCTGGGGGCTCAGGGTGGTGGCACAGTCCCATCCCAGGGGGGCTCAGCCCTCCTGCAGTGCCAGCTGTGGCTCTGCTGGAGCAGGGATCCTGCCCAAGGGGGGAGTTTTCCTCTGCAGCTCCAGGGCTGCTGGAGATGGGCCTGCTCTCCCTCTGGGAATGCAGGGCAGCAGAAAGCTGCTCCTCTGGGAATGCAGGGGGCAAAGGCTGCTGGGCTGTTCCCAGGGCAGATTGGATCCAGGTAGGAATGCTTGGCTCCTCCCCTGGGCAGAGCATCTCCCATGGGATGGTGGAATTTGATCAGCCCTGCAGGGACACTCCCTGGCCATGGACAGCAGAGATCTCCTGGAGGGAGGATGGGCTGTGGGAGAGAGAAAGAACAAACTGCCCCAGGAACAGCAGAGAGCTGCCCCAGCTCTGACAGATGGAGGTAGAACACACAGCCCCATTTCCAACCTGTTTAAAATCATGGAATCATGGAATGGTTTGGGTTGGAAAGGACCTTAAAGCCCATCCAAGTGCCACCCCTGCCATGGCAGGGACACCTTCCCCTGTCCCAGGCTGCTCCCAGCCCCAGTGTCCAACCTGGCCTTGGGCACTGCCAGGGATCCAGGGGCAGCCCCAGCTGCTCTGGGCACCCTGTGCCAGGGCCTGCCCACCCTGCCAGGGAACAATTCCTAAATCCCAAGATCCCATCTAAACCTATTCTCTTGCCATTTTAAGCCATTCTTCCATGTTCCATCACTCCATCCCTTGTCCCCAGTCCCTTCCCAGCTCTCTTGGAGCCCCTTCAGGCACTGGAAGGGGCTCTGAGATCTCCCTGGAGACTTCTCCAGGCTGAACAATCCCAGCTCTCCCAGCCTGGCTCCAGCACAGAGGTGTTCCAGCCCTCTGATCCTATTAGTGGCTCTCCTGTAACTGCAGTGATTATTTCATTTGACAGTTCTCAAACTGTACATCCTGTAACCTTTAGCAAAAAACCCCAAGACCTGTCTGTCATGCTGAGGTCCTGGAAATGTCTCTCAAATAACATCAGAAATAATTGTAAAGTGCAAAATTATAGTTTGCACAAAGAAAAAAAAAAATTAGGGTATAGTGATCAGATTTTCTCAGTGTCAACATGAACATCAAGGTCAGAAAACTGAGCCAAACATCCTCAGCTATCTTTTAATACAAGGGCCTTTTTTTTTTTTTTTTTGTAGTGCTGCCACAGCAAAACAGATGCTAGAAATTCTCACTCCAAAACTCTTTGCTTTTCATCCAGTTTTAAAGCTGTGGTGAGGTTCCAAGTTAAATTCACAGAGGAGAAAGAAATATGCTGGTGTTTGCATTGTAATATGAATTTTCCATTGAAGATGTGGTTGAATTAGCAGTTCATTTTTTAACTATTGCTTTAATTTGCTCCTTGTGGTCCAACTCTTTTTTTTTTTTCTCTCTATAAAAGTCATGCCTCAGTCCTGTGTGCCTTTTGAGACAACTCAGTGTAAAATTTTTAAGGGGAAGGGAATTGTCTAATTAAACATCTGTAAAGTGGCTGTTGAGCTCCATTTGTGTGGAGTAAAAACAAATGGGAGAAAATGTGAAGGAATGTGCTGCTGACTGAAAGTGGACATACCCACCTTGTTCTCACCCATGGGCAGGAATATTAAGGTTGGAAGGGAATCCAAGTCTAGACATCCATTATAGGTTTTGTATTTTCATTATAGACATCCATTATAGGTTTTGTATTTTCATTATAGACATCCATTATAGGTTTTGTATTTTCAGCCCCTCTTTTAACTCGTGCCTGGAGTGACTGGTGTGTGTTCACACACTGGGACATTTAAAGCAAAGCAGAAGGAAACATTTTTTTCCTCCCTTTTTCCCTCCTTAGCACATGGAAAATAAAGAGAATTGTGTGTTTTTTCATCATAAACTTGCCTGTTTTAGTGACCTCCCAGGGGCTGCATTTTAGGGCTTCTGCTCTGGACTTCCAAATCCTGGGAAGCACAAACCCATTTGGACATTTTGAATTGTGGATCTTTTTCCAGGAGCTGATTCATAAGAAACTCAAGGCTGATGAATCTTCTTTAGCTGGACAATCCCTGCTGAATTTTAATCTTAATGCCAACGTTGGCCACTTGGAATTTGTGAGAGGGATAAATGCAACCCGTGATCCCTTTTGTTAGTGGAAAACAAGAGAGGTTTAAGCATCCTGGAAAGAGGGAAAGCTGGCAGGAGGAAACAGAGGAGGCAGCAGGCTGACACTCTTGAAGCTGAGCAGAAAAGATGGAGTTAAGCTCCAGAGCAAGGCTGTGGATTTGGGAAAACTGGGAGCAAAGCTGGCTTTTCCCTCTGCTTGCAATAGTAGTTGCCTGCCTCTACAGAACAGGAGACAAACTTCCAACCTGCCCTATCCCAGGAAAAGCTGCCACGGACATCCTGAGTGCCAGGGAATCTGCAGAAACCTCAGGTGCTCTCTGCAGATCCTGGGAAAATGAAATTTCAGCTGCATTTGGTGAGGATGAGAAACAGCAGCAGGTGCTGGAGACTCA